>NW_025336346.1:3051787-3307991 GCF_004798865.1 Varanus komodoensis
ACTGATTTAGACTTTGAACAATTCAGAGTTCAAACAGCCTCCTGAAATGAATTAAGTTCAAAGTACAAGGTACCACTGTATCCCATTTGTGCCCATTACCATCACTGTAGTGGTGGTGGTAGGATCCACCCAGCTTCCCAAGTCCAGGCTGGGGCTTGCACATGGGCAAGCAATGGGAAGGGAGGCCTCTTGCCTCTCCCCTCCCCACCAGAGAAAAAGGAACATGGGTGGGGGAGCCCAGCCACTGTGTGCATCTTGCTCTTAAGGAAGGCAAGCAGAGAGGCAGTGGCAGGCAGGATCCAGCTGCACTGCTTGCCTCCTTGTGAGAAAGCAAGACCAAACGGCTGCTTCTTCCACATGGGGCCTGGAGGGGCAGTGTGCTGTGGAACTCAGTGGCTTCACCCAGGCTCCAGCCACGGCTGAAGGGGGAGCAGGAGTGTTTGTGAGCAATCCCACTCTCCCCCTCACATTGCCAGCAGTGCAGGAGAAACTGATGACAGCTATGCTTTGCCAACTATCATCAGCTATAACTGCTCTGGCCAGTTATAAGCCCTTTTAAATTTGGCTTGTCAGGGCTTAGCACGTCATCTGGCTTAATATCTCATTCACTGGAACAAGCCATGGACAAGAGTGCTGTGTTCAGATAATGCAGTAACCCATCATGATTTATATCCATGGTGTCTTACCATGTCATCCAGAGCCAATCTCTATGTTATTCTGATGAACTATCAGCTTTCAAAGAAAAACTCCTGTTTGCTAGACTCTGCCTAGTTCTAAGTTTGGTAAAATCAATTACCCAGTCTACTTCCGCAGCAAGTAGCATAGCATGTTACAGTCAGACTTAATACTCCAATTTGCTCCGGGCATTCAGAGTCCTGAGTCCATAAGCTACAAACTGCACAATAAAGATTTGTTCATGGATGGAATTTCTCCTTTATAATGGCTGGGAAGTAAACAGAGGAGAAATGTGTGCCAATTTAGGGCTAGGAAGTAAATGGAAGAGAAAGCTGTTCACCTCCATTAATAGAGCAATTAATGTAAATGCACAAATTTCCTCTTCTTTCCAATCATCACATTTGTGTACATTTTACCTCCATTTACTTCTCAGCCATTAAATTTGCCTAGATTTCTGCATTTTTGTTTTAAACTCTTGAAGATGTACAGTGCCCAATGCAGTAAGTGCACCAAAAAGGAGCTGTGAATCAGGAGGGGGGAGGCCGGGAATTAATGGACAAATTCTATCACACAACAATGTGCCCTGAGAACAGTGTACCCCATGGTGCCCCTGACACTGGGCTCATTATAGACTGTGTTCCCTCTCCTTCCCCCACAGTCCTCCAGCCGGTATCCCTGGGTCCTACATGGCAAAACTCATCCTGTTTCCTCCTGCTGTTGCAATTGTGACTCCTTTTGCAGCCACCATGACTTCCTCCACAAACACCTTTTTTGGAGATTGCTTTTTCAACTTGCAAAACACCAAACACAATCTCACAATTTTCTGGGGCAAAGAAATAAAATTAGAAATGCAATGCCAGTTACGTATTTTGAGACTCTGAACAGCAGAGAAAAAACAACAGTGACTGAAAAGGAACAGTGACTGAACACAGAGGGGGAGACAAGTTGGGTTCTGCTGCAAAGGATGTTGCAATACTGGCTGGAGAATTGGGGGAATAGGGCGAGGAAAAGCTATGGTGAGCTCAAATGTCCATCAGACATGCAAGAGTTTTTCTGGAAACAACTAACCCACCATGGCTTATTCACAGTGTAATTCAACATAATGTGCAAATGTAGCCAATGAAAGGCTCAGCATGATTATAAAACCCCAAACTGGACTAACCAGGATTACTGCAAGGAAAGGTTTGCACATTAGCATTTTTGAAATATATCCCAGAAGTCTATGAAAAACTCAATCAGATTCTAAATAAACAGTCATTGCTAGCTTTGAACTTACAACTTCATAGAAGTTTCTTTTGCAGAACGTTAAATCAATGTATGAACAAAAAACAGCCTTTACAACAGCTTTTTGTAATATTACTGAAGAACCAACATAACTAAGGCTGCAATCCTATATGGATGTATGCTGCAGTGAGTCCAACTGCGCTCAAAGGGACTTCATTATGTCTAAATATTTAAAGGAATGCACTGTTAAACTCACCAATTTGACACTAGCTTCCAAAGTATTCTAATTTTCTTTACCTTTAGCACTGCTGCTCTCATGCTTAATTACACAAGTTTTTGCTGGAATAGGCAAATAATTAACAATGTTTAAATTAGAGTTTGATTGTATTTTAAAGCAAGTATCTGGATGGCCCAATTGTTTTGGTATGGATTCTGTGCACAAACATCCAGCAGCTCTTCTTTTCTTCATTGTCTTTAACTAGTTAGTTTATTTTCAGAGCTGCTTCAATCAGTTATAGACACCGCCCTCCCCATTTCCATAGCATCATTCTGTAATATGTGAAAGGGAGACAACTATGCAAGTATACAAGAAAAACCTAACATGGGGAGCCTCACAGCAGCATCTAAAGCCTTAGAAATTCAAGGCCAGGTTACCGCAAGGACCATCTCACCCTGCATCAACCTTCCAGGCTGCAACAATCTTTAGGAAAAGTGCTACTTTCAGTGCAGCCGGCTGTAGTTTTCAGTTGGGCAGCGGCACATGGATGGGCCTTCTCTGCACTGGTGCCTGCCCTGTGGAATGGTCTTACCTCTGAAGTTTGTCAGGCCCCAACATTGCACTGTATTCTAGGTATGGCTGAAAATGAACCTGTTTACTTTGGTAAAGTGAACCTGTTTACTTTTCCCCAGCCTTCAACTATCTTTGTACCTGTCAAACAATGTTATTTTGTGTGTATACATCTCTGTGTATGTGATTTTGTTTTTATTCCTTTGTAAACTGCTTTCAGCGTAATCGTCTATAGTTATCAGTAATAATCAAAACAAAGTTATACCAGTATGACCACAACCTCTAGGTGAACATTTTCCATCCCTATGTATATATACCCATGAAGCTGCATAAAGGAATTATATCAAATGAGTGTTCCATGTCGGGGCACTGCAGCCTCTATTGTTAGTTAAATCACAGCAAGCACACTGAGATTTAACCTATCAGCCTTAATCATGAAAATAACACAGACCAAGTCAGTTTGTCCAACTACCATGTGCTTAGCATCATAGAAAAATATAAAAGTTATAGGCACATAAGTGTATATACATTGAAACAGGCAGTTTTAAAATAAATGATTGAAATATTAAATGGTATGATTTAAAAAATTAAATCTATGCCTGTTCTACATACAAAAAATATAGGTCTGTGAATAGTACCCAGTGGAAGAACGAAGAGTGTAAGTTCTAACATAACATAAATAAAAACTTGAAATCTAAGGTTTTTCAAAAGAATAAAACAATAACCCCTGTATTCACTAATGTAAATTCTGCAGTTTGGAAATTGACACTTTTAAAATAAAATTATACTGGAGAAGTATTTGCAGTTAGATGAGTTTTTCCCTTCATTTTCTTGCTACCATTTTCAAGAATAATCACATGTGGCCATCAAACTAGCTTGGTATTTTGGGAAAAAAATTACCTCCTTCGTTCAGCATCCTGCGGATCTGTTCCAGGCAAGCTGATGGTAATGGAAGAAGGGGCACCGACATCATAACGCTTTACTGTCTTCCGGCAGACTTTCACTTTCACCAAGACACTGTGCACTAGGTTAGCCAACAAGCCAACCACTGGTTGTAGGATTTCAGGGAAGAATGTGGCAAATGCAAAGTGGTCTGACATATCACCACGTCCTCTGCTGTGTCTCTGGTAAAAACGAAGATATATCCAACTGGAGAGAACCCCAAAACCATAAGAAGCCAAGACATTGCTTTCAATAAGGGTGGTCAATCTTAAAACTGCCAGGATCAAAAGCAAGAACATGGGAACAACCTTCATCCGCACCTGAGGTATCTTCAAGACAGTACTGTCACCCATGGTTTGCTTGAGGGCCACTAAGACACCACCAAGGAAACCCAACATGCCATAAATGCGAATGGTAAACAGGTAAGAGAGATTGAATGATGCCATATAGGTAAGAAGATAGGCAAATGCCCCCAGAAGTCCAACAGAAACATTCACCACTGCAAAGAAGATCAAAAGTTCCAGGGCTCCCCATAGTGGCTCCAGTAAACGTCCTGCCACAACTATAGTGGCAAGGCTCACACCTACGTTCCAGATATGTTTCTCCACAACGCTGTGGGTTGCCAACGTCCAGATCCAGAAGTTGGGTGGGAAGAGATACCCAGGTGTCACCCCAAGTCCAAACACAGTGTCCACAGCAAAAGAGAGAAGGTAGAGCAAAATGACGATGGCACAGATGGACTTCACCACTACACTGGTGCTGGCTAGTGCAGCCAGGAAATGTTGCCGAGCTACAGGAAGGTATCTGTTCATGTTTATACCCAAAAACCCTGCCTCACAAGTCAAGGTCCTTGATCCCAGAGACTTGGATTAAGGGAGAGGGAAGGATCTGGTGGGCAGGTGACCCCAGTCTTGTCTTAGCGCACATTCACTATCAACTCCATCGCTTTCTTCGGCATAACACCCAAACAGGGTTGACAGCTGCTTAAGCCACAGGCCTCTATATGTGGGGGGCCACCCTCCTCATCCAGCCTGGCCCCAAATGGAAAACATTAGCGCCCCCTGCGTCCCACCCTGCCTTGTTCCTGGACGCGCTGGATTCTACAGCGCCCTCTCCCACCAACACCCACGATACTGCTGCACCGAAAGAGGCTGGCAACGCCGAGGCTTCCTGCAGACAACGAAGTGAGACAGGCGGCGGCGGAGGCTTCACGATCACCAGACGGGGAGATGATAGCGGCGATTTTTTTTCAAGAGAGGGAGCAGTCGAACAACTCGCAGCCCCATTCAGTCCGACGGCGGGGGCGAAGGCTATCGCGGAAGGCCTATCCTCAGCCTTTCGCAGGGTTCTTTCGCAGCCGGAAGCGAAGCCTTCCTCAGCCGGCCTCTAGTGAGGCCAGCTCCCAACAGCGCTCCTCCAGTAGGCGCCCTCGCTGCCACCGCCTCTTCCTCCTCCAGGCCAGGACTCCGCTCCTCAGGGCCTCCACACAGACGCAAACAAACAGCACGACTGCGCACGCGTGGCTGTTCTGTGAGCTATCCGGTGCACGCCGGGAAATGAAGTTTCAGCTCTCGTGAATAGACAGGGCTGCCCTTCACGTAAGACTACATATCCCAGATTGCAGTGGGTTCCAGGACTTGTGCAGTGAAGCGCGAGAGCGCAGGGTGGGGACAAAGAGGAATCTGGGAGGTGGAGGAATTTGAGGGCACCGGATGGTGAGGCAGGCATGCACCGGTCAGCAGTGCCGTGGGTGTGGCTGCAGCAGAGGCCCCGCTTATGTAATGAATGCCCAGGCACGTCTGCTCCAAAGTAAGTCCCACTGAGTTCAGCGGGGCTTGACTTCAATGGGACTTACTTGCAGGTAAGGGCGCACGTAGGGCAGCAGCCTGAGTCAGTCGCTGCTGGACGGGGCGTGGCTGTTCCGGCCTAAGGCGCAATGGCCTCTGGCGAGCGGCTCAGCCCACGTAGCAAAGAGGCGTCACCCACCGAATATCCTGCCTGCCCCTCCTGCTTCCTCTGCCTCGTCACGGTCGCCGCTGGGGGCAGCCCCTGTTGGCCGGGAAAGCCTCGGTCGTGCCGCTTGGGAGGGACCCATCTCGAGCAACAGTTGGTGACGGGGTCCTGGAGGACCCCTCGAAAGCCTCTCATGCGGGCAACACGAGGGCGGCCTGGAGGGGATTCCTTGGGGAGCGGGAGGCGGGCAAGGGCAGCTCGCACGGAGTTCCCTCCAGAGGCGCCTCACTCCCGGGGACAGCAAAGAGTTTCCTGGCACCTTAAAAGCTAGCACGTGTATTCGGGCATGGGCATAAGTTTTCGGGAGACTGCAGCCTATTTCATCAGATGTATGGAGCAGTAGTATGGACATTTTCAGGTTTCTTTTAAATATAGTGCGTCAGGTGTAGAAGGTCAGAAGAAAATTCAGTGAGGAAAGAGAACCCCTTTATTAACCGTGGTCATTTATACTGTCGTGGTTGCTTATAACAAACATTTTACACAGTTATCACAAGTAGTGAATGTCACTAACAGTCCCTTCTGCTTTGAATTTCCTTCTGATCTCACAGATTTACCATTTTCCGTCGCCCAGCGGATTTACTATATTCTCTCCGTAATACTTAATACATCTGATGAAAAGTACTGTAATTCACAAAAGCTGATGGCAGAATAAATCAGTCTTTAAAATGCTGTAAGACTCTGTGTTGGTTTTGCTGCAATAGGCTAACATGGCTACCCTCGAACTCATTCCCAAGGATAAGTGCAATCCACACTAAGAAAAGTGAGAAATTTTATAATGGAGCTACTGTATTAAATTCTTTGTTATTCATAAAAACGATGTGTTTCCCAGTATGCCTTTTGAATGTCTGTTACTTACGCAGTTTGGGGCAAACTTTCTTGGCAGTAAGCCTAACGAAACTCAGTGAAACATAACTTTTGTGTAAATGTAGGATTGAGTTGCAAAAAATACAGGAGCTGGCTTTCAAGAGGGTAATTCCAAATTTCATTTGTATCTGTAAGACATGGTAAGTGAAACCACAACAGTTTCAGGCTGGTGGGGAAAAATGGGATCAAGAGTGCTTTGCTGCTGTGCTGTTATCTCCAGATTTGGCAATTTTATCTCCAACCCTGGCATTTGCCCCCGTTTTTAAATTAGTGCCTTTAGTTTCAGAACAATAGAGTACTCTTGAATCCGGTGAACCTTAGAGCAAGCACCATATGGGGGGGGGGGGCGGGTGGAGATGGTAAAAAGAAAACCTATTTTACAGCTATAAGTAGTTATGCTTTTTTTGTACAATCTAGGCAGAGGTGGGGAAAAATAGCCTGGGAAGGAGCTGTGCTGTCAAATGAAACAGGAGCAGGGTTAAACAACCCCTCTCAGTCTTCCCTGCTGTAGGCTTGGTGCTGTGTCCTGAGCAAGATTCATGGGTTCTCAGTATGCAGATATCCCTTCTATTTCAGTTATTCTTGATAATGTAATTGCCCCCTGGTGGGCAGAATGGTGATTGAAAATGTGTGTGTTTGTGTTGTAGAATGGAATAGAATGCAAAAATTTGCATGTCTTAAATATGCCTGTGTTTTCTATCATTTGAGGAGGAAGGGGAAAGAACATTTCTGAGCTACTTTGTAAAATTGCTTATTAAAAGAGATGGAAAATTCTGGTTCTAGCTCACTGTAGGAATGTAAATGTGAATACCCACACAGTGTGTTTGCTGATTATTCTTTCACAAAGAGGATGTGCCAAAGAGATTGTTAAAGCAAAGGTGAATAATAATTTGGTTTGTCAACTTCTAGAAAAGCACAGTAAGACATGTAATGTAAACAGCAATCAACAAAGAGTCTTTTGGAAGTTTTAAAACAAATAGAACTATTATGACTTAAGTTTTTGTTGATTGGAGCCTACTTTGTCCATGAAGCATAGTTCATGCTACAAGACTGCTCATTCAGCTGCAAGAGACTTAATACAGCTACTTCTCTGGAAGTTTAAAAAAGAAGTTGAATTCTTCTTCACTGATCCAAAATCTCTCTCCCCCCCCCCACCCCAAAGACTGGATTAGCCAGCATTCTGTGTCCCTTGCCCTTCTCTTGTGTCTCTGAGAGTTATTAGCCGGAGGAAAAGTATCTTTTCATTCAACAGGAGAAAAGTGGGTACATTCTCTATATTGTGGCAAATTGCATACATTGTGCATGACACTAGGGGATATTATGTAGGTTTCAGTCTGTTCTGGAGCTGTTGTATTCTGTATAGTAAAATTTAACACATAATGTCCTTGGAACATCCAAACCACTTCATATACATTATTTCAGTTTAGTTATATGGGTGTTCAAGAGGAAGGTAGCTGACAAGTGTATATGCCCCAGAATTTGCTTCATCACAGGCTTCCTGAGTCCTTTAACTGAGTCATATTCTTCCATTATTAAACAATTGCATCTCCTTCAGCCCCTGACCAGCAAGGGTTTAGATTGTCTGCTAGTACATGCTATGTGCAAAGAGAGCTCTCCAGAGTAGCTCCTTCTGATTTATCACTTGCTCTTTCAATTATTCAGCTATCATAATTTAAAGCAGTATGGTGTGTATGTGTACGAATGAAGCACTGAGGTGAAGTGATGAATTGCAACCTGTAACAAGTGAAAAGGAAAAAAAGCCTAAATGGCCAGGATATGGCTGCTTAATACTGTGGTACCTCGGCTCACGAACACTTCCACAATTCTGGTCATGACCCAAATTGGTCGCGAGCCAAGTCAAATTCCCCCATAAGGTTCAATGTAAATAAGGTGCATTCATTCTGTAAATATATTTTTAATCACATAAATTTGAAACAAAGTAACAAAGTAGGGTACAGTAAACACTAACCTGGGGGGCGAGGTTATTGTTTGGAGGGAGAGTCCAAACTATAATCGTGTGATAGCGATTGTGCTCAGGAGGGGGGAGATGGCCGCGATCATGATCATTCTTGTGCAGGGAAGACAGGCGGATTGTGATCATGCTCAGAGGGGGGAGGGGAGATGGCTGTGATTGTGCTTGTGCTGGGAAGACGGCGCGATCATGGTCATCAGCTGATGTGGAGTTCGCAACCTGAGGCAAAATTTTTCCAAAATTTCTGTTTGCAGCTCGATTTGGTTGTGAACTGAGGTGTTTGTGAGCTGAGGTACCACTGTACTTGGAATCTGGATATATTTCATGCCACTCCTTAGTCAACAAAACATTCAACAGCTGGTATGAAGACAGCTGAAAAAATCTTTCCACCTTCCCTGAAATGTCTTTCAGTTGCACCTGGCTCAGTTGGCCATGTACCTTTGATCAAACAAATGTTGTGCATTACAGCAATAATCAGGTACGTAGGATATCTAGCTGCACAGGCTTTTTTTTTTTTTGCAGTAGCTTTTGTCCAATAAAATGCCTTAAAGGTCTGTGACCTGAGTTATTTCCTGAAACTTTTCCTTGTTTGTTGCACTCAAGTTCTGCATAAATGAGGAGGAGGAGCTGCATTTTCTAAGCACTGAGACCATCATGCTCTCTACTTGAAAAACGTGTTTCTGCCAGAGCACTGAGCACCTGTTCAGTCATGTTTATAATACTGGTTACAGGCTTCACTACACAAATGTGCCTGTACCATTATGTGTATTTTTAAGTCTTTTGTTTTTTTTAGTATAATTTGGAGATAATGTAGACTTTAGCAGAATTACTTCACTCCACAAGTACAAACCAAACACACACACTTCCCCTTCTTTCATTCTTTATTGAAAAAATTAGCAAAGCTGCCATCATTCACAACAGCAGTACTCTACTGTTCTATGAACCTTTTTAGCATTGCTTAATTCACATGTATGCTGTTCTTTGGCGCACGGGGTCCTCCAAGTAGTGAACAGCATTACTTGCTCGTTTGTAGTTTATGGGATAGGCAGTCTCATGTTTTGGGACTGCAGCTCCCATAATCCCTGGCCATTGGCTATGCTGGCTTTATAGGAAGCAGTCCAAGAACTTGGAACTGCAGTTTGCCTACTTTGTCCTTGTGTTTGTTTTATGGCAGTCCTGTAGTGGTTTGCTTTGCTGTCTTAACTAGGCCTGCATTGATAATACCAATTCAGTATCTGTCACATTAGTATTTACGCCCATTCTAATAGCATCTTAGACGTCAACCCTGTATGTTCAGGATGTGTTTTTACTGTGCAAATAGAGTGCCAGTTAATGGCCTGGTGGAAGAGACAATCTGCAGGACTTGCCTTGAATGGAGATTTATTTTTGAGACTCATTGAAGAAGGTACAATGTATTGAATCCAGACTCACTGGATCCTTCTGACAGTCTGGAAGAGGTGGCTGTGAACTTGATGAGGTCCCTTTATCCTTTCCAGGTACCAATGGCTTGAGTCTCTTCTTGTATGTTTAAGCTCATGAGAATCTTGCTACTGGCTTCAGCAATGGATAAATGGGTTTCTTGGTCATGTCTGACATTAATCCAAATGATGCCACCAAGTGCTGGATTTGAGTAATTCTAATTAATCCCTTTTCTTACATTCCACTATAGAAGCCATACTATTGGAGGACAAAGATGCCTTCAAGATATTGCTGAGCCATCCTTCACACCTGATAAAGCATTGCCAAGCTTAGATGGTCACCACATACAAAAAGTCACGTTGAATCAGACCAGTGGCCCGTTAAGCCCAGCCTTCTGTTCACACCATCTCAAAGCAACTTCCCTCAGGATGCCGCAAGCAAGCCATGAGTGCACAGGCCGCTCCTGTCCAAGTTCCCCTGCCACAGATGTCATACCCATGGATAGCCCTCTCCTCCATGCATTTGTCTAATTCCTTTTAAAGCTGCCCAAATCTGTAGCCAAATCTATCTATAATGCCTGGAAGTTAATTCCATTGTGTAACTATGTGCCTTGTGAGGAAGTACTATGCTTTTCCCTGCTTTTCCCACCAATCAGCTTTATGGGATGACCCCAGTTTCCAATATTATGGGGAGAGAGAAAAATGTCTGCACAATGAACTAGCTTTCTATAGTGTAAATTAAAGTGTTTGCTATATATTTATTTAATATACAGAATCAATATATTTAATCATTGTGAGGGAGAAAGGGAGAAAATTGATACGAGGTCTCAGAACTGTGATCAGGGGCAGTTGCTTAATTTAAAAATAATTTTAGGATTTTAAGACTAATTGAATGAAAAAGAGCGATGCACATTTCTGCAGAGATCCCAGGAAGTTCCCTCAACCACAGCCCAAGAACAATCACTGCACCCCCGGGGTGGCCCATCCCTTTATTTCCTATTTCTCCCACCCAGAAGCCCTTCCATGTGACACCCCTCCTCCAGCCTCTCCTTCTTGGAATTGAAAAGGAGCCTCTTGTAGTTGAGCCAAGGAGCTTTCCTCAGCATGCCCTCAGCACTCTCGCTGACAAGCACAAAGGGACTCAGCTCCTGGATGCTGGGTGTTTTGCCACAATACACATTACTTTGAATTGCATTTGCCATTTTGATGCCCATGCTTCCTCCATGGGGAGAATTTACCATTTATCCCTACTCTTCACTTAATATTCTCTAAACTGTTACTGATCCGTAAGAGGACGTGTCTTCTTACTCCATGACTGCTAAGTTTGCTGAGGAGTCTTTATTGAGGGACTTTGTCAAACTCCTCTTGGAAATCTCAAGCAAGTTACATCTGCTAGATCATCTCTGCCACATGTCTATTGGAACTCTGAACCCTGAAAGATTAATGAGACCGAACTTACCTTTGCAGAAGAAATATTGATTCCTTTTCAGCAGGGCTTGCCCTTCTGTATGCTTACTAATTCTTTCTTTGATAACAGTTTCAACCAATTAACCCAGAACGGACATTACATTAACTGGCCAGTTAATTTCCCCCACATCCTTTTTTTTTTTTTTAAGAAAAGGTGTTGCATTGGCTATACTATAGTCTTTTGATACAGAGGCTATCTTAGGGACATGTTACACATTTTTGTAAGATGATCAGCAATTTCATATTTGAGCTCTAGGACTCTTAAGAACTCTAAGATGGATACCATGTGGGTTTAGTGATTTATTAACTTTCAGTTATTGATAAAGTTGAAAATTTTGACTTTTGTCCCTACTACCTGCCTTAGTTCCTCAGACTCTCTTCCTGAATACACAATTTTGGGAACAGGAATCAGTCCTGTTTCCTTTGCTGTGAAGACAAATGACAAGAATTCATTCAGCTTCTCTGCAGTCTTCTTTAGCACACCGTAACCCTATTATCATCCAGTGCTCCAGCTGTCTCTCTAGCTGGTTTCATGCTTCTGATATATGTAAACAATTTTTTTGCTGGCCTTGATGTTGTTACCGATACCTCCTCAAAATGCCACTTTGCTTCTCTGATCAGTTTGCATCTTCCTTGTGCAAGATTGTGCTGCTTTTCCTCATTTGGACAAAACTTCCATTTTCTGAAGAACACCTTTTCTCCATTAGCTTTCTTGACACTTCCTTTTTACCAATTCCCACATTCTAGAAAAGTTTCCTCTTTTGAAGTCAAACATGTCTCTGTTGGACTTCTTTGGCAATCTTCCCCTTAAATGTATATTAAAGTGATCCTGATTTTCCGCATTCCCATCTGTAGGTGGCTGGACAGGGAAACTATAAAGCGGAAAGCATTTGTTCCATTCGCAGCTCCCAAAAGCAGGCCATCAGTGTATTTCAAATGGGTAACATAGGTCTGTGTGGAGAAGTGAGCTGCAAGGCTGATAATATTTGAACAGTAGCACCATACATAGCATAGCTTCTCTTCTGGGATATATTGCAATTATCTCCTCCAAGCAATGCTTTCTGGGAATGCCAATATGTACATTTAATTTTAAACTCCTATCCTTATATGTTCACCGGTCTGTTTCTGAGAGCAGTCATGCTTGGCATGTCTGTTTAGAAAAGCTCAAATTCTGAAGTTCTGGGCAACTCTTCCGTGATTTAATTGGAGGCCAGTGAGGCCAGTAAACCCTCGGCACTTGCCTGTTTCTGCCAGCACAGTCAGGTAGGGAGGAAGGAAGGGAAGGTTCACCTGAAAAGCTGGCTTGGGATCCCCTGGGAGGTGGGAGCTGGAGACCAAAAGAGCCTCTGGTGTTCTCTTGCCTTCTCCTTCTCTGTCTGTATTTTTAAAATTTCTTCTTACCTGCTCTGATTACAAAGCAGGCCATTAACCCCACATCTGTTCACCAAGGGTAAAGGAAAACATTAGCCTTAGAGAGGAGTGCCATCTAATTCATCCCTTTTATTTCTGTGAAAGAAGCTGCCTTTTCATGCATGGATTCAAGAATACTTACGTATTTCCACCACTTGCTGGTGTCAATTAACCTCTCTGTAGGGGTTAATTAACCAACACAAATAAAACCATCTCCAGATCAAAAGTGGGACTGACAGAGGACTGGGAGAGAATCTCCACCCAGTTCAAAAAGTAGACCAGAGCTTGAAATAGAACCCTGGAGCCCTTTCAGATCAAGTTAAGACCAAGGCTCTATTTATTCTTAATATTTTCCACCTCATTATGATTGTTGCATGAGAAATCTGGAGCAATACATATGAGAATGATAGGAAAGGATGGCACCTGCCCAACTCACACCTTTATAAACCAGTAAAAGAGCCACTGCATTTGAAGTGAAAATATGAACATTATTTAATAACTGATCCTCTGTAATAAACAATTTGAAAATATTTTACAAGGAATCACACACACAATATTTTACAAAGATTTTAGTCTTTTTTAAATTTCCAACTCTTCTGTACAAAAAAAAATTAAAATAATAATAAAAAAACTTCTGAATTATCGGAAAGAAAACTTTTCAGATGAAGGATGAGAGGAATAGGATTCTAGCAGCTGTAAAAACCGCTACTTGCTGTTTTGTTTTTTTCTTTAGTTTTTTAACTTAAAATATAATATATATATATATTTATAGTTATGTATATTTCTTTTTTTCTTCATTTTTCTCAAATGAGCAGCACCTGACTAGACTACAGATTTACACACACTCCTGGTAACACAGAGCCAGCCATCTGGTCAAAGCACAGTTCCCATAGACATAACCAAACACACACTGAAAAAGCTACAAGCAAAATGACCTTTAATTAACCTTGCCATTGTTAATGATTCACCTCCCTGCCCCCTTTGCTCTGGAGTCAAAGTTCCAACACTGTCAGGTTCCTAGACCTCTTCTCCCTTCCTCACCCTCCTACCCTACCACTAATGGCTTTGCTCAAGTAGGTTTTTGAGTGGGCTAAGTGTGTTGACTCCTTACTACTTTTTGCCATTAACCTCGCATGAGAACAGACTGGCGCTCTGGAAAGGCTGAGCCCAGCCATCACCCAGTTCTTTCAGATTAGCTGGAAGAAGTGTCCCTAGATGGGACTGACCAGTGCTTTCACCAGCTGCTTCTAACTACACACTTCTCCAAATCCGCTGCTTCCTGGAGACTCCAACCATGTGCAGCTTCATTCTCTCACACTACTGACTGTCCTCTAGAATTCAGGAAATCAGCTTGACACCAAGTCCATGGCTGCAAAATGCCCTCCCTCAGCTATTTCTGTAAGTCTGTCTTTGCTTATGCCAGATATTCTGCTTCTTCAAGTCAATATTCTTTTGAATTTCTCCCATTTAATGCTATTTTGCTTCATTTCCAGAAACCTTTCTCTTCTGAAGAGCTTGAGAAAATATTGCCATTCCATTTCTAGTATACAGAGTGGAGGCAAGGTGCAGCAATCTGTTCACCCTGGGTTGCAGTCAGAACTTTAAAGGAGCTATGCAGGTCGCTGAACCCAATCTACAACACTGATTTAGCAGCAAGGATAGCTGCTTAAAAGTTCAGATTGCAAGCCAAAGTTGATACCTCCCCACCCAAGATTGGAACACCAGCTTTCGTTGGCTACAGGGTCATTCAGCACATTCTGAAAGGCCACCCCTCTCCTTCAGTTGGAAATAAAAAGGTCAAAACGCAAAAGCCAAACTCTGGGTTTCCATCCCCACCTCAGCACCATCTCCACCTGCCTCCAGTGGGCAAAGCTAATAAGGGAACTGGAGGAAGGCTAAATGATCCAGGGGTCTGGCTGTTGGGGCCATAGCTCAGAGCATTGGGACACTAGGCTCTCCTTCAGCTAACACAAGCTGTGCTGGGAATGGGCTTTTCAGCCTCATTTTTGGTTCTGAATAGATGGATCTGCTAGGTACACTTATGCATTGTACATCTGAAGATCTCAGTATTAAAAGGCAAACGTCACTACTGTAGCAGGGGACTGACCAAGGTATTTGTTTCCATTGCCAGATTTGCACATACTGCAATGCCATCAGCTCATGCACAAACACCAATCGTTCAACAACAAATGAAAAACCTGAAAAGAAAAGACCTGCTTGGATTAAAAACAGGATCACATTTTCTCATTTTAGGGAATAGTTCACCATCCAAATACTTGCCCTCTTTGGCTCTGAAACCCAGAGAAACAAGGCCTTTTTCAGTCTTTTGACTGCTGTGAAAAATATGAAGAAAGGGTATTGTTCAGAGGGAGGAGGAATAGGAAAGGGAGACCTTTCAGCCCAGCTCCTTTAAGACTTAGCCCATTATTATTTGAACAAGGCTTCCAAAGACATCACGAGGGAAAGGAGTTGGCAGCAAGGCAACATGCCCATCACGTCTGGTTCTGTGACTGGCCAGTCAAGAGACTGCATCCCTCTGATGCCCAGGTGTGATTGAGGAAGTGCTAAAAGTGGGAAATATGCCATGTTGCCATCTCTGCTCTGCCTGGTGTTGGACTATGTGGACATCTTCCATCGCCAGGGCTCTCCGTTCAGCAGTCTTCATTTCCCACTGAAAGGGAGACCAAAGTCAGGTGCTGAGAAAGTGTAATGCTGACATGAGGATAGATACGCTATAGGGAAATAGAGAAACAGACACAGCTTTTACTGGATAATTCATCTTCCTTCTCTCGGGAGGTTTAACACACTGCAACTTCAGTTGAAGAGAAGCCTTAGCCATTAGCAAGGATTAATTGACATTCCTAAATTACAAGCAAAGCAGAGGTGTGGGCAGCTGTCTTTACAACCAAAGCAAGTCATTGAGAGGCTGCCTAATTTGCACCTTGTAATGTTGAACAGCTGCAGCTCTGTTGCAATTAGAATGGATCTTCAGTTGCTCTTCCATTGGCAGTCTTCACTATAGCTGGCCTTGCCCTCCCATTACAACCCTTGGTGTGAAAACTAGGATCCATACAGATGTATATAATTTCATTGCTGACCACTTGTGGAAGCACACTCATTGTGTTTTGTTCAGATGTATTCATTTCTCCCAGAATGAGCTCGGGGAAACTCCGTTCTGTGTAGTGGCATCAGAAGCTGCCTGTGTCTAGCTGAAACTTAGGATGCGGTGAATGTTTTTCCACATTTAAAACAATTCTGATTTTGTGGGGTTTTTTTTTAAAGGGATGAATGCACATTTAAGTCTATAAATGTACGTGAAGTTCTATGAGACCTTTTGAAAAGGTGCAGGAAAGTCAAGCCCAAGGATGGATTTAGTGCTGTGACAAGTGGCACATGTGCCGTCCTGGAATCAAAGGGGGGGGGGGAGCAAGCACACCTGAAAGGAAGAAAAGCCAGGCAAGTGAATGGCTGTTTGTGCAGATTATGGAGCCACAGCAGCTAGACTTTTCCCCTTTTTTTGTCCAGTGCTTGGGCTTGGGAGGACTAAGTCAGACTTGATAGCACTGCTGCTATTTTATATGAATGTCAGACTGACACATTGCCAGTTTCTGATGAGGCTTTGTTAGGTGCATACAGGTTTCAAAACAAAGTTCTCCAAGACCATCACATTCAAACACTAGCAAAGACGTCATCAATGGATGTTAAACTGGGTTTTAAGTGATTCTGCGTCAGCCAAAACAACCAAGTCTCACGGCTGTCCAAAATGTGGGTATCCATACGGCCAGTGTGGTAAGGTATTCGGAAGCAGGGAAGGGCCATTCTGCAAAACCAGCTCTCCCTGCACAGATGCTGAGCACGGCAGGCCCTCTGCCATCTCCCGAGAAGTGCCTCGGCTCTGAGCTCCAGCTTTCTTCACCTGGCTTTTCTACATCTGTTATTAATGAGGTACACCCTATGAATGGTGGTTCCAGAGCACTAGCCAAACAGTCACAGACAAAATGGCATAAGAGAGACTGGTTTAAGTCAGACTAAACTGGGATGAACCTGGGGTATTTCAGCCAAGCACACTACAGACAAGTTGCCCACATCACAAAACAATCACACAATTTGGCACAATTTGGCAACCTCCGCTCAGGAGAGGCCCATGAGATCCTGGGGGTGTTTACAAAACCAGTACACAAGATTATTACTGGGAGTATGCTCAAGGAATAATGATACTCTCTACAGAATGTCAGGTAGAGTTAGTTATTTATATCTCCCCAGTTTACATCTCTAGAGATTGATACAAGCCCAATGAAGCAAAACTATTACCCTTAGCACCAGTGGTATTTCATTGTATACATATGCCTGCTGGAAAAAACAGAGACTAGGAAGAAAAGCCTTTTCAGCTGCTGATCTGAGACACAGGATTTCAGTTGTGGTTAGAGAGGGAACACACAGAGAGAGGAATTGGGATGAAGTTAGCTTTAGAGGGATTAAAAAACCTAGTTCCTTCCTCGTCTCCTGAACAAGCAGCACCGGAATGAAAGCATGCGCATCACAGCACGTGCACCAAAGGTCTACTTCTAGATCACTGAAATACTTTTTTCTACATCGGACAGTTCCCAGTTGGATTTGTAGTACACTGTCATTTATTAAAGCAGTGACCTGATATGACCTCTTCTTGATCAAGCCAGACCAGGACCAGTATCCTTTTCTGTAAGGATACATTTCCATGACATGCTTTGGGACAATTTGGGCCCATGTCAGTCTCCCAAGATGTACCAAATTTTAGGGGTGCATTTGCCTTGCAATGAAACACAGTTGTAGGGTAGCTACAAGTCTACAGAGTCTGCATCACACTTGTGATGTCAGAATGGTACCTTTCCTCCTCCCCCCTTTTTTGCAGGAGGTTTTCCCCCAAACTACTGGTTTTCGTACTAAAGATCAAGAGACACACTGTAACTGGTTAATTGAACTGGGTTGCTTTCTTTGCTTTCCAGCTTACAGATTCAAATGACTTGTTTTGCATTCTGGATTTCCTTGTAACAAAGCAAATGAAATTGGTAACACTTGAATTATTTGTTACAGGTAGTATGCCACTGTTTGGATTAATTATCTTGAACAGACTTTTGTTTGAGGAAAAGAGCAGGTGAAGTTGAAATGAAGCACACATTTGTGCACAGCATGTCAAAAGGCTACCATAAGCCACACCAAATCACATTGAGCTGCAAGGACAGTACATCCCAATTACAGATGTAGCAATTAACTGCTTCCCACTGATGATGTTGCATCACACTGTGTTGTACACTGCTGCAGTTCTTCACGTAGCCCGGAAGTGAATCTCAGCTTGTGGTTCTCACATCACATAAAGCAGAAACAAGAGAAGATCCTTCCCACGTTGCTGGTTGCAGTGTCAACGCACTGGGACATTTGGCTAAAGAGAAGGAAACTTTGGAGTTGCCTAGGGACTAAAAGCCTTCCAGTTTCTACCAAACAGCAATGTACATTTATGATTATGTGCACAAGTAACAGGCACAAAGGCTAGTGACTTGCCCAAGGCAAGTCCAACCAACACGCAGCTTTTGAGGAGAGTGGCTGATACAGTTTAGCTTTACTCTTGGTTTCAAATCTGCCATAGATTGTCTAGCTGCTGTCAATAATGCTCAATTCAGACATGGAATGTGTGCCGGACGAGTTATCCGATGTGTTCCTTCGACTCGGGCTGAGCAGCAAGTGCCATCATAACCTTGCACTATGCTGGTAACCTGCAAAGTACTTAGGCAGTGACGGTGATGGGAAGTGGCTGCTTTTAGAGGCCCCACTTGTGCTGCCTTCACCATCACATAAATTCCAGGTCTGGAAAACTGGAGAGCATTATAAAGGTACAGTGAGGCTTCTGCACAACATCCAGGAAGAAAACCTTTGGCTATCACCTTCTCAGTTGACTTTGGCACAGAGGCTGCTGCCAGTGTAGTGGACAATCTCCTTTAGAAGAAGAGGGACCATGTGAACCAGAAAGGTAATCTTTGTCTTGGCCTTGTCCATGGTTGGCCCATCTCGGGAACATCACTGCAGAAGTCAAGTCTTCACAGTGGTCTGGGGAGCAGGATAAATCATCTTGTTTTCTTGATTGCCTCACACACTTTTGGACCTGGTAAGGAATGACTGGAGCCAGGGACTGCTGGGGTTCTGCCATGTTGATTGTCCACTAGAATGACTCTTTCTTGCTATTCATTTTACCAAAGACAGTAAAAGCCACTGTATCCTCCAATCATGCATAAGTTACAAGAATGCTTTGTTCACACATTTCATTCTCCCCTGCTTGCTTTCCAAGTCCTTTAAGTAGGGAGTTAATTGGTTTAAATAAATAATACCAAAATTCAAGTCAAATCCTTTTTTTTTCTTTGTGTCTTTGTTGCTGACAATAAATACTATAATTTGTCAGACTAAGATGCTTAGAAGTTAAATGTAGAAAGATCTAGATTAAAATCTTCAGGCTAAAAATAATTCAAAATTGGTTTGGGATGGGATCTAATTAATGAGAAACTCAGCAGCGATGGCCTTGGAAAGCACAGAGTGGACTGGGTGGAATGGAGATGCTGCGGTGACATCCTAGGATCACTTTGAATTGGACAAGCCAGTGGAATTGTCTGAAAGGTTAACTAGACTACAGATTCAGTTTGGCAAGATATGCCAGTTTTTTCTGCTCTATTGGTTTTTGTTGCTGCTGCTTCTGTTTTGCATGATTGGAATGGGAAGGTAAATTGTTTTAAACACAACAGTAATTTGTCAGGACTGTTGATTAAATACTTTTAAGACAATAGAATAATGAGAAATCTTTTGATGAACATTGGCAAAGGTCTCCCAGGATTCCACAGATTTGGTGGGGGAAAGCCACGAGGCTGCTGTTCTTTGCTTTTGGCCAACAGCTCAATGGATGGAGCAGGGAGCAAGGAATCAAAGCTCAGGGCTGTTCACTCTGTGGGAAGGTCGCGATGGCTCTTGCTTCCCCAAGTCTTGCTCAGAGCTCTGTGCTTGCACAACCTGCTGTGCAGAGACACTGGAAGGGCACGGAGAGGATAAGGGAAAAGGAGAAGCAAATAATGAGAAGAGCTTCTGGACTTCTGAGCGAAGAAAGATGTTCCTCATGAGCGAGTGCTCAGGTATAACTAGAGTTGATGGGACAAGGCAGCTGCCCTCCTCTGACAAGTCTGGAGGGGGATGGAGATGGTGCATAAAGCAAACATGGATGGGCTAGAACTCAATGAATGTTTCAAAGGCAAGGCGCCAAGGGCAGCGGGTGGCGACTGGCAGTCAAGTAGAGGAGGAGCAGCTGCAGAGATAACAAGATACTCAAAGAAGGTCTATAGGAAACCCCTCTGCCACAATCCGAGGTGTTTTCCTGTGGAAACAAAAGTGAGAAATTTCTGCGTCATCCTCTGCATGGTCAGAGCCTATTACTTCTGACGCTACACCCATTGTAAGGCATTTTTCCTTTGCAAGGAAAAGGCTGTTTTATCATCAACTCAGTCTTCTCTGCAAAACATTTCTCTCCTGCAGTACCCTAGGGCCCAGTTCTGCATGGTGCAATTCAAATGCCTGGGAATTAGTTCTGAACATATTCACAGAGTTTCTATAGAGGCAGGGAAGGAAACTGTTCCTTAAAGAAAAATGACTGAAGCATGTTGGGATAAAGAGGACATCCAGCTCATTTTCTTTTAGGAAGAGCTGCTAAAAAGTCCTTTTGAATGGAGTCACTGTTTACAGGCCTATTACAAGTTTTGCCACTGAAAATGGAAGATCGGAGCTCTTTCTCCTTTCCAACATCCTAGCCAAGTTTCCTGAGGAAGTGTAAGATCCTTTTCTTTACAGTCAGTGTGGTGTGGCAGTTAGCAGGACTGGGACGGGGGGTGGGGGGGTGGGTACAGGCTCCACTCCCCAGAAAGCTCACTGGGAATTTTGGGCCAATCACTAGCTCTCAGCCCAACCCACCATATCGGATTATTGTGAATAAAATGAAGATGAGGAGAATCAGGTGCACTGCCTTGGGCTCCTTGGAGGAAAGGTGGGATATCAATTAACTAGTACATAAATATTGGAATGGGATTTGCAAGGAACATCAAACTTTCCTTGCATCAGATTTGAGCACTTCTTCAAGATGGGCTCATGAGCTAGTGCTCCAGCTTGCCATTTTGAGGGTGAACTGACTGGTTCTCTGTACCACTAGAATGGTTGGACAAGGGAGCTCCTGTAGGCTGTTTCAGCCCTTGGCTTCCCAGATCCCAGGGTATCCTTTCCCTAGAGAAAAGTCACTTCAGGTATTCCCAGGCGCTCCTTACGCTCATAAGGTAGTATTTTCTTCCACGTACCGTTTTATTGTAGTCAAAACAGACATGTGGACCTTTTCGATACCGTGGCTTCTCTACTAGTTCACATTGGTTGCGATCTCCCGGTGGGGCTTTCCGTTGTCAAGGAAATTATCATGAAATAGAGAAATGTCTTAATTTGTTTAAAATCGTACAGCTGAGAAATACCATGCAAACTGAGCTTTTCATAAATGTCTGCTAGCATTTCAGGCAGCAAGGTTCACCCTCCAGAACTGTGAGGGCCGGTCAGTTTCAAGCTGGGTCTGCAGCAAGTTGTGGGGTGGGCTGATCCAGCCACCCAGATATGCCAGTCCCCCACCCCTCAACATTTCCCATTTCCCCCTTCAGTCAGCCAGCACTCTGAGTTTCCTCAGTCCTTGCTGGGCTCTTTGAGTCCCCTTTCCTGTCTTCAGTTTTGTTGGGGGAAAGCCCTTCTTTAAGCCCTGGTGGGTCCTGATCCCTCCCCTCTTGTGTGTGGGTGGAGTACATAATGCCTGGCACAAGAAGAATTGGCTTTACTACTTCTCATAAACATTACAAATGGCAGTGTTATAACTTCAGAAGCCACTGCTCTAGGAAGGAAGAAGTATGGAAGTGCTCCTCTGTGAATACGTCTCCTTTCAGTGTGTTTCTAATAGTTCCCTATACACCCAAACCAACCTCGCCCAACCTGGTGTTTCCAGGTGTTTTGAACAACAATTCCCAGTGTTCCAGATTATTGCCCATATTGATTAGAGCGGATGGGAGTGGGAAGTCCAAAACATCTGGTGGGTCCCAGGTTGAGGAAAGCTGATCTAAACCCTCTTCCACATCACAGCAACCATCAGCTCTTCTGTTGGCTCTTTCCGCCTTCCCCCCACCTCTCTGCAGTGGTTCTGTCTGCAACACCTCCTGAGGGCCAATCCCAAAATCGTGGGTAGCTTTACCTGATATAAACCAGTAGTGCTCCTGTCTATACATACTTGCAAATCCCTCTCCTATACCTATGCTGCAAAATAATATCGCAAGGTATGGAGTTTCCATGCTTTCCTTTGTTGGATCCTGTTCACATGAATCTAATCTGGAGATCAGACTCATTGTGTGAATATCCAGGAAGGCATTTATAGAAGCCCAACAGAAAACACTGGGAATGCCAATCCAGTCTGCCCGTTCAAAATGATGCCATGTTGGAAGTGATCAGTTTCATGCAGCAGAGCTGAGCAGCAAAGGATACCCTTTATTTCTGCTTGGAGGAGCTTGGTGGATTCACACTGGCTGCATATTGGCTTTTCTGCTACAACAAACAGAAGGTTGGTGCTAGCCAGCCTTTGTGCATGGAAGAGCCTGGAGAAGGAGAGAAAGCGAAAAGGGATGCTGGCTACTCTGGTTGGTCACAACTCGGCTCACACAATGAGGCCAAGAATTACACTGGCCGTTATGGCAAGAGTACCCCCATTCAGATACACGATGCATGCATTTCACATCAAACATATGGGGCACAGGAACAGCAGTGGCTGGTGGCGTCCATGTCAGTGGGCTACTCTCCTAACTCCAGGTTTTAGTTGGAAGCTTATGCAGCTTATTCACCATGCTAAGCCTAGTTTGGGATTAAGGTTCAGCACTATGGAGAGTTCAGACTAAAACGCCCCACTGAAATTGGCGTCGCCAGGCTTCACTGCTGTTTGTGTTTGCTGTGCCCTCATCCTAAAACCTTGCCACTTGTAGTGGCGGTAGGCCTGAGCCTCACTTTCTATTAGGAGAGAAAATATGACAATGCATGGATGATGCTTGCTTATCAATACAGATTAGGGAAAATATATTAAATGCATCATTGCATAGTTCGCAGGGCAATAGAATGTACTGGTGATTTTTCCCTTAAGCTTCCTGTCCAAAATGGAGACAGGAGTCCTGCTCCTGTCTGCCCAGATGTGGTGCCAGCTGGGAGAAGTGCTTGCCTTAAATTGCACGCACCCAGGCAATGGTTTAAAATAGGATAGGATACATTTATGCAAAAAGAGTTGCATGCACACACACCGTTCAGCCTGAATACAAAAATAGGAAAAAAACAGAATTGGCTTACTGTGTTCACTGGTGAAGTCTCTTGCCTTACCGCAAAGACCTTTTGTGTAAGGTTGGAAAAGACCCTAGAGTCTTGAATGAAGGCAACGCTTGCCAGCTGGGCTGAGGCTCTGTTTTTAACCCTTGTATTATGCCTATTGCCAACCTTTAATGCTGCCTGGCTATCATACAGCGGTCCAGCTCTTTCTAAGCCCACCACGCCAAACCTAAGCATCCTCCATCAACTAATGTTGCAGCTGATGCCTTTGCTAATCCCAAAGAACTTGGACATGCTCCAGTTCCTCCTTGGGCACCCTGTCTTTGGACTCTGCAGTTGGCAACTCGTCTTAAGAAATAGGTGCACCAACCACAAGCTATCCCTTATAAACATCATGCGCTAGCGAAGTCAGGTGACTGCTACCCAACATTCACTTTCCAAAGTTCACAGGCTCCAGCTAGGCCCTTAATACTAATCTTTGGCTCCCTTAGGAATCTTCCCTATGCCTATCTACACCATCTTATTTATGCTGCTTTTCTATGCTAGCAAAATGAATTTCATGGCCTTAAATAAACTCAGTTACAAGGCTCTTTAAGCTGTTTAGAGGGCAATCCTATGGGCTCCCCACCTTTGTGGCAGGGGCAGGATTTGTCGGACTCCAGAGGCCAAGCCACTCCCTGCCTCCCTCACAAAAGGTTCTGCGGGTGCTCCCAGAGGGCAGTGTCGGGCAATGGCCCTGCCTACATGAGTGACTTTACAGTGGGGAGAAGACTAGGTGATCTTTCTTCCATTTCTGACCCTCCCTTGTTTTTGCACTGCTTCTTCCATCCCCCCACACACCTGCTCAGGAGGAAAAGATGAAATGGCTGTGCGGTGCCTTTTGACTAACAGTGCTGGGAGCCTCCACCTGGAAACAACCTGTGCTCCTAAAGTGCCAATCAAAACCCTCCAACGGTCCCTGCAACCACTTGTGCCCATCCTGGCAGCCATCTTTTAGCCTGGCAGTTAAAAAGAGAGGGACCCACGCCAAGGAGTCTGACCACCTCCAGGATATCAACAGCTTCGGTGAGCTACCTTTACGGCAGGGACAGCTTCCACTGACCTGGAGCAATTGCCACAGTCGATCATGGTGTTGTAAGTGTAGTCAGTTGTGCTGAAGTAGTACTGCGTCTGCTTCATGATGCAGCTGGTCTCTTTGGACTCCACGCTGTCCGCGGTGACATCCTCTGTTAGACGCACAACACCAATAGTGGAATGGAACGGAAGCAGCGCTCTTTGGGCTTATCCTTCCTAACCCCTTTCAATTAATAGTGCACGTCTAGACATGCCTGCTTATTAGGGAAGTAAGAGCTCATTACAGGCAAGAGCATATAGACTGCAACCAAATTGCCTTTCTCTAAACCTGGGTCTAAGCTACTGACCTTTTTGTGCAATCTGCTACTGGCAATTGTGCAGGAAGTTAGAAAAAGTGTCACAGAGCAGGCTGCAATGCCTTTCCTGCTTCACCTTCCATCTTTTCCACCTTATGCATAAATGTTACCCTCCTGAAGAGGAGTAAGCATCGCTGGCCTTGGCCTTATGCATAGTCTGCATAACCTGATCACTCCTGCTCCGTTACTGAATTTTCACGTGTCTTGTGATACATTGGTGCTCCTAAACTCATTCACTATGGGCATCTTGCTTGCATCTAGCTCATTTCTTAGCAGAAACCAAATCCAGCTGCTTCATTTTCTCCGCTCCCTCCTCTCCTTTTGGCACATCACAGCAGGCTTCCTGAAGTATGCTGGAGTTCTGTGATGCTTCAATTACAGTTCAACTGTGATGCTTCAATTGTCTCTTGGGAACAGCCAGTCTCTAAATCTGAGAGGAGGGTGTGTGTGTATATGGAGAGTCAGCACTGTTTTGGGGACAGTGAGAAGAAAACACCAATGAAACAAAAGACAACCCAAGGGCACCTTAAAGCAGACATATCGAGCATAAAACCTGGGGCCTTGATAAAAGCCTATAAGGGTCTTTGGTTGGCCCACAGCACCTTTACCACGTCCCACGCAAATTACTGAACATTTTGAGGGGAAGGAGTTGCATTTCTTCAGTAGGCCAAAAGCTTGACTCACTCATGCTTGGTTTGCCCATTGCACGAAGACGTTTGTTTTGCTGTATCCATGCAATGCACGTTGCCATGGCTGCAGGGACCATGTGGAATTTTTCCAGCTGAACTTCCTACCAGCACAGTTTTGTACATGTTTACTCAGAATATATGTTCCTGATGCTCAGTCCTCGGGAGTGTGTTTAGGATTGCCATCCAGTTGAGGCAGAATTGATACACTGATCACCTTTCAAGTGGAATTTACCCTACTTGGGGCAGGAGAATTACAAATTTGACCCCATGAGGCAATGGAAGCTTCAGCTAAAGAGCATTCCAGGCATTGCTCCTCCATTGTTCCCCCAACACACATGCCCCCCCCCCACTCCCTTTTAAAAGCAAATATTTCTTCTTCTGCAAGCTGCTGCCAACTTCTCTACAGTGACCAGGTGCTGCTACGAAAAGAGCTCTTTTGACCAAAACAACCATTTCAGAGTCACAACTGAGCCTCTGTGAACTTCTGCACATGCTCAGAGGGTTCTACTATTCTAGAGCCTTCCTCTAAAGTGGAAACATTTTGGAGCCAGTCTGCTGGCTTGTGCCAGGCAGAGCTAGCACCCCTGTTCAGACAGGAAATGCTAAGAAAATTGCCCCGGCCAACTGGGAGAGGGGGGGTCTCTTGGCTCAGGTGGAGGTGCCAGCACATGCCCAGACTGCCTGCCTGCCTGCCTGCCTAACATTTTTCACAGAGATTGGGGAGGCAGAGGAGCTCTGGCCCCAGCAGTAAGATGTTTTTCGGTCTTTGAAGGGGTCTAGTCTATGGTATGTATCTATGGTGTGGGTGTGTGGGCGGGCAGGGGGGCGAGAGAGAGTTTGTGTGCTCGAAAGAGTGCTTCTCTGTGTGCTTCTGAGAATATCATCTCTTGCTTTAATTATTATAATTATCACTGTTATGATCATGATCACTGAGATTATGGTTTGTGGCCTCCCAAAGGATACAGTCATCATAATTATTGTTATTACGTGCATAGTGATGCCCACATTCTTTTCTACAATCTGGTCCCTCTTGCAGGACATGCACACACAGAGACACTCACAGCTCTGTGGAAAGGCAGTTGTTGCTGAACGTGCTGTCCAAAGGAATACCTTCCATGACTCTGGGCTCCACCTTTGCTGCCCTTCCCTCTGCCTGTCCACTCCACTGACCAAGGACCTCCCATGCGTCCCACCGGGTTGCAAATTTGGCCTGTCAAGTCCATTTGAATTTCATAGCACAGCCCTAAAGTCTTCTGAAGCAGCACTCAGAAGGACTAGTAACCATCTTTTCCTAGATGTATCCTGTGCAACATTTAATGACGCGGAAGCACACTGTTCTTCAGTGTTGAAGAACAGCTTCAGCAAAGACTCCAAGGTACTGGTAACAGAGGAAGCGCTTGCAATCCCACGTAGCCCAATGTCCCTTTCCTTTCCTAAAGCTAGTCTAGCTTTGCAGTTAAGCTGCAGGGCTCCCTCAATGCCAACTCACCTCTTTGAGACTGAATACAACGAACCAATGAGGAAGGCTCACCTGTTTGAAACCAGCTGTTGTAGGTTAGTCCATATAAAAATTGCTGAAATAGAGACCTTGTGGAAGGAAATAGCAGACATTATTTGTTAGCAGAAACAGTGCATTTTACCAGTAAAACAGTTTCTTTGACTTAAATGCCTAAATGGGTATGAAGATACAGATTTGATTTTTTTCCCAGGCTCCAGAAGGTATCAAAAGCCAAGGAACCCCCTAGGTTGCTACTGAATACTTTGAAATGTTGACTTTACAAACTTAGAACACCTGTGCTGGATGCCTCTGCTACAGGGTTTGTAATGATTATGCTCAATGCAAAATTGTTGAGCGTGCTGCACTTCTGTTTTGTGATAAAAACAGTGCTTCCTGAACTCATCTGGTAAATTGTAAAAGAAGGGCTCACCATGCAGCTGCTGAGGTCCACCAAGCCAGGTTCAGAAAATCTGCCATGGTTGGCTGGACATGAAAGGACAAAGGAAGCATAATTACTTAAGAGAACAGAAAACACACATTCCATTTCATGTAGCTTCTCACATGCTCAGAACCAAGCATGGAGCCTAGAGGGTTTTACAAAGTTTGCTAATTCCTCAACTTGTCATCTTTTTTGTGTGTACCTTGGCCAAGTATAAACACAACCTGTGCTCATACTGCAAGATGAAACCAATTTCTGATAATAGTGCTAGGTCACTGATAAAGAATCTACAAACAATTATACCTACTGGATACCTACAAATAATTATACCCACTGGATCATAGGACACAGAGACAAAAGAAGTTAATGAAAATTATATCATCAGGTCATCAGATCACCTTAATATGAACAGAATGATAGTTTGCAAATGTTATGATCAGATTGCAGTATCAGACATTGCATACCATGTAATACAAGATCCCAGGCACTGATTTTATTTTACTAGACAAGATCAGGTACCTGAAAGAACTTTGATTTATAAACTATGGTTTGCTGGCCACCAACTGTCCCTCATATTAGGCAGTCTGTGTTGCGTGCCTTCAGTGGGGTGAATCCAATGTTAATTCTACTTAGAGTAGACCCACTGAAATGAACCGGGCTTCAATTAGATGAACATTGGATAGAACCCAATGTAGGCAATAGAGGAAAACTAAATAACAAGAACAAACTGTGATAAACACAGCACTGCAGCTTCTTCAGTCTTGTAACTACACTGAATACACGGATGGAAGAGATGGGGAAATTTCGCTACAGCAGGGGTAGGCCCCATCGATGTTCTGTGTTACTAGCAGTGTCGGGGCCATCCCTCTCTCCTTGGCATGGGTCTTCCAACTTTGATAGCAGCGCAAACCAGGAAAGTTGGCCTTAAAGTTCTAAGTATGTGCATTGCAGGAATCAGTGACAGAATAAGCAAACTGAATTAGCATGCTAGGAAATATGGCATTATGAAAAGAAGTCATGGAGTCCGGGAGCAGCCATGCCCATTTCCCATGCCTGCTCCTCTTTCTTCTCTGGTACCCGAAGCTCGCTCAGTCTCTAGATTGACTGTCCTTGGCATTTCAGCTGCAGGCTGCACTCCTCCTCCTCCTCCTCATTCAGATCTCTTCCCCATCACTTGGAGACTCTTCCGCAGCACGAGCCGCCCAGTCCCCATGGACCAGACCTGGACTGTGCGCTCAGCCAGGGCCCCACTCTGCAGACCCAACTCTTTCTTACTTCATAGTTGCTGTGCAGGAAGTTGCTTGAGAGACTGCCACCTGCTGGCTGCCTGATGTGGCAGCTGCAACATAGGAGGGCCACCCATCTGAGGGGGGTGGTTTAACTGGGAGTCCTGCACTGAGCAGGGGCTTGGACCCTCTGGCCCCTTCCAACTCTGCTCCTCTGTGATTCTCTCTATGGCCACCTGCAGTGGGTGCAGAGCATCAACACTGCTACTGACTGCCATGTGTTTTACACTTTCTTTTTGTGGCATCTTCCGAATTTGAAATCAAACCCACTTTGGGTTATCTAAAAAATGGGCTGCAAAATTGCTCTGGAATTATCCGTGTTCAGATCTCAGAATTATTCAGTTTGTACTCTGATCTTTCACAAACTGCAACGCTCACCTCCTATCTTAAGAATCTCTAACACTTTATGTTTATACTACTGAACACCCTTCTTCTGTTTGTTTCTTTGTTCTAAAATACAGTGAGCTGCTTGTTGTTCTACAAAACTTTAACAGATTCCTGCTGCTGCTGTGGCAGTTTAATCCCAGTTGTTGTCTAAGTCTGAAGCAAATTCCTACCGTACATACAATGCTCCAATGTTCAACTAAGACTCCCCACCAGAGGAACCAGGACTTACCACATATACTCTGCGTGGTGCACCTCCTGTGTTGCTGGGAGCTTCCGGAGCACAGACAGACTGAAAGTCATAGGATTCCTTCCGTGTGAAGAAGGAATTGTTGTAGAGGGCAGACATCAGGTGAGCATCCACCTCACTGAAGAACTTTCCTACCTGGAGAGAAAAAGGAACAAAGAGCCGCCCATTAGCTGTATCCAGACTGCTATGAGTTTCTGCCGCACGTTAGTTTTTGTAGTGATGCAGCCACTCCTCCGTTTTCATAAGTAACACAACTGAAATGGAAAGAGGGTCGACACATGTAGGAAATTATTAATACTAATGATCAATCTTGACATCAATTTCTTACATGTTTATTAGGAAATAATTTTTGAATCTGGCTATAAGGTAGATGCCAGTGTGAAATAAAGAAGAATGTCTGTATAGCTACAAAGTACAGGAATCCTTGCTTTAGGGAGCACCACCCAAATGGACTCCTACAGAAATAGAGGAGCTTACCTGGTACCAGTAATCTTCCTGGTTGGAGAGCACCAAAAACCCGCCATCATCAATGAGCACACAAAGGAGGTCCTGCAAGAGTGAACAACACTTGTGTTTTTCAGGGCAGTGACTTCTATATTCTGGTCCTTGGGGGCTGGCCCATCTCTTGCTCACTGCAGTGTTCAGATAGATTTTTTCTGATTCTGAGGAGGAGGAGGGTGAGGATACTGAAGTTTCAAGGTTAGCTAGTGAAGTTTCTCAGGCAGAGCGAGAGAATTGGCCTGCTTTGGAAGGGGTGGAAGGGTTTTCAGATGCAAGTCCCAGTCTTTGACCCAATAGGGAGGCAACAGGAGAAATGAGCTGCTCACTTGGAGGGTTTTTGCCATTCCTGCTGTTCTGCCCTCAAGTAGCAAGAACCTCCCTGAGGGTGGAGTCAGAAGCTTTACTGAAAAGGAGAGACAGAGGGGAAGTTTCTAGTTTGGATTCAACTCTTTACATGGGTGGATAATTCCCCTTCCACTTTAGAAGAAGCCTATTTAGCTAGAGTTCAGGCTGTTCTGTGATCTGTTAAGTTTAAATAAAAGAGCTGCACTTCAAAGGATTGTCTTGAGTTTGATAACCAGAAGGAAAGGGGAAAGGGACCAGCTCCAGACCCTTGGGCCACCATCAGCCACATAGCAAAGCTTTTCCCAGCTTGCCTCCCTACTGAATAAAGGCAACATCCCGCAACAGCGAAGAGCAAAGCTCATGGCACACCCGATTTTCATGCCTAAAACCACAGGTGCAATCCTTGCATCTCCAGCTTACAAGAAAAAGTTGCAGGGATAAGAAAAGCTTCAGCATGAAACCTCAGAAAGCTGCTGTCGGGCATGATAAACCATCCTGGATTAGAGGGATCAACAGCCAGCCTCCGTGTAAGGCAGCATAACCATGTGAATCGCAATGATTTTTCCCTCCTGTGGCCTTGTCCTTCTACTCGCATCCGAATTCAAGAGAAAAAGCTGGATGTCAGGAGAAGGGACTCCCTCCTTTTGGTCAAACAAATGCCCAGGTCTCAGAAAAAATGCAAGGGGTGGAATCTGCTCCTCTTTTCCTAGACTGCTTATGGTGCTTGCATGGGCAGAAGGATTGGGGAATGACAGGCTACGAACACACAGCAATGCTGGAGATGGAACCTGGCAGGTTGCCAGGCAGGGGAGTCTGTGTAGAGAATGGTTGCATTTATGGCAGCATGTGCCTATTTTTTAAAAAGTTTCCTTTCAATATGTCACATGGCAGTACATTTTAAAAAGCCCCTACTGGGGGTCTATCATTGCCTTTCCAACCCTGCTAAACATTTCCTGTGCCTAACTTTAAACGGTTAGTTTAGTCTCCAGACTCTAAACTAAACTCAGATGGGCTTTGTGCTACTCGCCGGATTCGGGAAGGAGCTAGCCGGCGGCACTTCCCCTAGTTACCTTGTAATTGGCCTCGCAGTCCATCTCACAGCTGGTGGAGGGGTCGCACTGCAAACCAAAGCAGACAGGCATGGGAATTAAGAGCATTCAAGCATGTGAGTCTAATGCCACCCAGAACACAACCCTGTATCTCTCAGAATAGCAGATCAGCAGAGTAAATGGCCAGAAGGGGATTGTGAGAAAACAGTGAGGGGGAGATAGCTTTAATCCCAGTATGCACACCCAGATAACATTTAAGTATTTGTAGAGGTATTTGTTCCCCCTTTCAGAGAGGGAGGGAAGATGGCTGGAGGAGGCTCTGAATAAATTGCCTTGACCTCCTTGGTCTTCTCCTTTCCTGGTCCACCAGAACAAGCACGGGTCTCTCCAGACCAGCTGCAAGGGGGTAGGATAGGGAGTTGGATCTGATTCCCACTTCGGAGGCTGAAGCACTGCCTCTGCTCTTGGAAGGGGAAATCTAAGCCACCCTGCACATCTTGGAATGCTTGCCCAGGAACTGCAGGGCTGCTCCCTAAATAGCTCTGAAGACCTCACGGGTGAACTTGCTCATCTTTTAAGTTCTTCTGCTGAGGCTCTGTCCTGTGTGTTGCAGCCCTGAGAGAAGAAGCAGTTGGCCGCTAGGAATGCAGCTCTTACAGGGGTGCGAAAGAGCTTCTAGAGATAATACAGTGGTTTAGGCTTGAGCATCTTCATGCAAGAAGATGCTTGAAAAAAATGGAAGGGTAAAGTGATGCCGTTATGAACAGATTGCCCCTTAAGATAAGAGGACTCTGGGGAGTGAACAACCTCAATGGAGAGAAGCCGACAAGTCTGCGTTGACTGCCAGAGCTGCAGTCCTGAACATGTGGGGCCTAGCATGGAGTTTGGGGGGCTCCTTAGCTCCAGTCACGTCATCTACAAACTACAGGTGTTCGGTTCCTTTCCCAGCAAGCATCCTCCACCACCTACTCTTCGTGTTCCCAGCTGATCCCTTTCTGTGCGGTTACTTGCAAGGACTTTAAATTTTTCTGCCCAGGCCTCCAGGTCAAGCTTCACTCCAACCACTGGGGAAATAAAAAGACCATCAGGTTAGACCTTCATTTTTTCCTTTTGTCTAGAGACATAGATTTTGATCCTGAGTACTGACTGTGAGGATAAGGTAGGCTTCCCACCCCCATCTCCACACTGAAGTTCCCTGAGTCCCCTTGAAAAGCCCCTCTGGAGGTTAGGAGATTCTCAAACAGTATATGAAGAAGTGCTGCTGAGGGTGGAGGGATTGCCCAAAATCACACTAAGTCACAACAGTGTCTTCCTGCCATTGTGGATTATAGACAACTGGATCCTCTTTCTCAGGGCCAGCACACATGTAATTCTTTCAGGGTCACCTCCTCCTCATTTCCAAGCAAATGTAGGAAGTGAAATTGATTCCTAGGCATTCAGGACTAGGGTTCTTGTGGACTTGAAGGATGAGGATACAGAAGACTAGCTGTTTGCAAAAACCAAGAACCAACAAATTGACATTCCAGTTTTCAGAGCAAAGGTAAGTTAGTTTGTTTTATAAAGTTGTTAAGTTTGTTTGCTTTTTAAAGTCCATACATGTTAACTTAGCATTTGTCTTTGTATGTTACACTAAATCCTGTTTACTGACTCACAAGAGTCCCAGCCCATGAAGTTTGACTGAATGCTTTCTTGTAAAAATCTTCTTTCTCTCATTCCTAAACTAACATAATTCTCTCTGAGCATGAAAAATTACACCAGGACCACCTCTGCCTGCAGCCCAACATACAGGTTTGTTAACAGCAGTGCACAGAAGTTCTGCACTCAGATTGGCAGTCCAGGTGCTTCTAGGTGGAAAATTCTGATCAAAGGACTTTGCAGCAATTACATCTTTTACTCTTTAAGAGACTTTAAATAGAAAAAATGACTGGAACAAGTAGTAGGAAGACCTGGAAGGGCTGCGAGTGGAAGGGAACACTGTGTGCTGTGGGGCATTCCATGAATGCGGCTGGGCACTTGCAAAATACACGCATCACGTGAAAGACAGTGGATTTTATGCCCCAGCAGATTCTGAGCTGCAGGACACCAGGGCTTCATGAAGCGAGCCATGAGGTCCAAAGTCTCTGAGACCGAGGGGAAGATGAGGGTGCGGCCCCCCAGCATCCTTACCTGCAGGTTTCAGGTGCCTATCGCCAAAGTTAAGCTCCACCGCGGTGCTAACGAGGATTCCAATTGTGTTGTTCTCGGGCTCGAGGACTCTGTAGCTGGCTGCAGGGAGGAGAGAGAAAGGAGGTCTGCCGTGTCGTTTGCTGCCGTGAGCAGTGCTGCAAAGCGTGGCTGCTAGAAAAACAGCTCTGGGTTCTGTGACAGCTGAGAGGACGGTCGATCTCCCTTCTTGTTTTCACAAAGGGCTGCCTTCCTGCCAAAACTCGCTCCCCTCGCTGCGAAAGGAAAGGCTGCCGTTCTAGGAATCTCTTATCTAGGAACTATCTAATGTCAAGAAGACTTGGCTGCTTAGGTTTCACCCACCTTAGGTGATGTGGGTAGTGACCATCATGTTGGCAAGCAATGAGCTTCATTAATTTCAGCTCATTGCTTAGATCCCTAATGCAAAGAGGAAGGTCTCTTCTGGGGCAAGCAACTTCAGCTGCAAAGACCAAAATTACTGGTTGGCAGATACAGTGGAATTCATATGCCCTAAGGGAAAGCACTACGTAAGCAATAAATATAATTCTTACTGCATTTGCAATAAACCTTTGAACAAGATATATTAGGGTTGGGGGTTGTTTTGTTTTTGTTTTAGCACAGATACATGTCTCCCCTTCCTGGAGGTCCTGAGGAGAATTAAACTTACGATCCCGGTAAGGCGGCTTAAAGATGTAGCCTTTGTTATCCAGGCTCCTCCGATAGAAGCTGGCATTGAAAGGCTCTCGTTCTTCTTCCCAGTCTTCAGCCGCTCTTAAATGAAATCACACAAAATCAGGAGTTTCTCCACGTGCCTGAAATATTTGTTCTGCCTCATGCGACATCACACAGGTTTTATTTTTTATAGAGGTGAATCCCCAATGAAGTCTATTCACCACGACTAAAGGCCATGGACAGATATGATCAAGTGCTTTTAGAGAGGCGATCTCCCCATCTGTTCTCCAGATTATGAAACTTGGAATTTATAGAACTACATATTTTCATATAACACCTTTGGTATGTGATTAAATGATATATTTCACCATGGAATATTCAGGCTAAAGCCATATCTTAATTCTCTTTCATGAGGACTAGAATCTTGCATTTTGAAAATTAAATCTGAGTTCATTATTTTTTCAGCGGCCAGCTTAAACCTAGCAAAGCGAATGTGTTGCAGCCTACCAGTTATTGACTGTCATCTCAGAATAATTCTAATTTTCAAAACGGATTAGTGTTTAACTAATCTGTTGATTTTACAGCCTCAGACATGCAGAAAACAGAATGTTTAACATGCTTCTGGTGGGCAGTGTTAGGTTTGGTGAGTCACAGGCTATGTAGGCTCATTTTATCATCTACCTGTCAGGCATTAAAGATGATTACTGGCTTTCAGAAACCTCTCAAATCACAAGGAATTGAGGCTGGTTAAAACATGACAGCTGGCAGGCAGTATTTCTTTGTGTGTCAAGGGCATCTGACCTTCTTCGGAATGGTTGCAAGCTCAACTACAACGATAATAATATCCCTCTGAAGAACTAGTTAGCAATACAGAAGAATGACACCCCAGAAGTGCTGGCGTGGGCCCAGGATTGTCCTGGGATTCTCAGTGCTTGATTTGTTACATTTATTTGGCCAGGGAAAGTCTCCCTACGTACATATGCCCTTGCCTGCAAGTACAGAAACAGATCTTTTAAAAACTAAGAGATGAGAACCCCCACCTTCAAGGGAGAAGTTTCTCACCCCTGCCACGTTTGCAGGTTGCCAAGACGCTGGCACCTGAGGGGACACGAGGAGACACAAAGGCATTCTGAACCCCCGACACTCTTGCGGAGAAGGGGGCCTGCAGCACCCCCTTTCTAAGGAAGCAGCTGCAGCTTCTGACACCTGTCCAATGCTCAGAGCTGGGGTACTCCTGCCTACACAGCTGGGGCGAATGGGCAGGGTAGGACTCAGGCTGGACTCTGCAGCCCCACTGCCACTGCCACATACCAGTGGTCATTCACAGTTACCCGAGGGGTGCAATAGACATATTTTAATCACAAAAATTAAAGGGTACACTAAGACAAATGATGACCATGGGGACTTCTCAGAGGGACTGCTTGGGGATGCCAAACAAAGATTACAAGAGTCTGCTTGACAGCTGCCTTTTATGATCGCTGAAAAAGAAAGTGTGAAGTGGGGGGAAAGCCCCAGTGGCAGTAGCAGGTAGGGGGAAACCTCGATTGCCCCCCAGGAGACCCATGGGAGCACCGGTGGGAGGAGGAGAGGGGAGGAAGGGGCCAGCGATCCACAGCGTGCCTAGCCTCTGCTGGGCCCATCTTGGATGCACTGGGGCTGCGTGGCTTGAGCAGCAACGGTGGGTTCATCCATGTCTCAGCTGGCCCATCTGAGCAACTTTCCAGAGGGTTAGGGAAGGGGGAGAAACTCCTCCAGCCCTCCTCTCTGCAGGCATTGAGAAGCCCACCAGTGTTTCTAGGTGGCAAGGCAAGCAAAGGGCCACTTACTTGTTAGGGAAAACGCGGGTGATGCCTCCATCAGTTGCAACGAACACAGCTAGGAGGCTATACCTACGAGGAGGCAGAGAGAGCAGTAAGGAGCAAGTCGCAGGCCCCGGTTCCTCTTCTCTCCTATCTGTCCTTGGAGTGCATCTTTAGCATGTATGCCAATACTTACGGTGCTCGTCTCTACAGCACACTTCTGGTTAGGGGTGAGCTGAGCCGGGGTGGGACGCTTATCAGCATGTGCCTCTTTCCGGCCATGCCTTGGCCCCCGACAGCCCAAATCCCTGAGCAGCACAACCCCTCTCCTGGCCATTCCCCCTTCCCGCCATTTACTGCCACACGGTCAATTCACATTACTGCCTGCCAGGAGGGGGCGCCTCTCAGTGTGGCCGGCTTCAGCATCGCTAGCCGGGGCTGATGGGAATGGCAACTTCTGGAGGGCTGCGTGTTGCACCGTGCTACTGTAAATCCTTACGCTTGGCGTGCCCTGCTGACTTGAGGATTTCAGTGCATTGGCAACTGGATTGCCAGGATCCTGAGTTTACCCATTTGGCTGGGACTACTGTGTTCTCGTGGCAAAAGCATGTTTTGGTGTAAATCCTGCCCATCTATTCTGCCCCCAGTTGGCAGAGCTTTTCCTAGAGGTGCCAAGACTTCTAGAGCATCTGAAACTCTACTGAACTGAAATCGTATTTACGTGTTTAGATCTTGGTCTTTCCATACTCTTTCCACCAGCTGTTGGGTGATGCCTGTGTCCAGGATGAGGTTGTGTAGAAGAAAGTTATCACCTTGAATGAGAAAGAGAAGATGCATGTTCCCAACTGAGAGTTTTGCTTCAGGTATTCATGAATAGGGTCCCTTGTTGTTTGAAGTGTGATAGTGAGGAATTCACTTGGTCACCTATTCTTGCAAAGTCTTCCCCTCCCCTTGGAGAGCCCTCTTCCCCCTTGTTTCAGCAGAGATGCAAATGTGGCCGCAACCCCACAGTGTAAAGTGTGGACAATCCCCAATCCTCACTAGCGAGTGGTTGGAGTGCCCCAAGAGGTGGTTTTTTGGAGGAGAGTTCTGCGACCCTCATACCGTTATGTACACCATATATATTCATATATATGAATCCCAGGTCATATATATTCACTCGACCTCAATTCGGTAATGAAAGAAACCCTAGAGCCAAGAGGTAGCTCTGCGAATGCTTTCCACAACACCTCGGCTACATGGCACGCCTCACAGTGTTGCCAGCGACTCTTTCCAGCACTGTCCTCTCGGCTGCCTCAGGCCTGGCCCTTGCCTGGTCCCAGGCCCAAGCTTTTCAGGCAGCCCCGGGGGCTTGCAGGGTGGAACTCTCACCGGAGCCCCAGCTGAAGCCTCTCGTGGCGTGGGGGTGGGGGGCTCCTGCTCCTTCTGCCTCTCTTACTTCCTTTGTTCCTTCCATCTCCCTTTCCTCCTCTTTTATGTCAAGCCCTTCCTCTTCACTGACGCTGTGAAGTCTTGCACATGAGCCATTTGTCATGCACTTATCATTCCCTCCTCACAGTTCTTTACGGTAGTTTGGCTGGTCACCTGACCCTCCAGTTTTGCTTCTATAGCTCAAGACCACTTTCTACTAGTTACTTTTTGAGCAGGGGAAATGCTATTCTTGCAAGTGTAAAAAACGCCCTTTTCTTCTCGTGGAATTGCACTGTTCTGCCACACCACGGTGCCACTTATCGGTTATGCAGAAGAAAAGCAGGAGGAGAAATGTTCTTTGTGTAATGTCCGATTTCTCTACAACAAAACTGAAAGCAGATACATAGATGAACAGCCTCCTGTAGAAAAGCTCTGGTGCCGTTCTCTCTGCTTCTGCCTCAACATGGAGCTAACCAGACACGTGTTCTTAATCTCCCTGGCTGGCCCAGTGGTGCTGCACACAGCTGGCGAGGAGACTGTAGACCAGTGGCAGCAACCTGGTGCCCCCCAATTGTTTTGGGAATACATTTCCTATCAACCCCAGCTAGCATGGGATGGCCAGGGATCAGAGTGATGCAGCAGGTTGCTGTTAGCACTGCAGGACACAGAGCCCAGAGCAGGGGAGGGCGAGCATCTGTCGGGTGTTTTCCAGGAAAACTCCCAGCATTCTTGACCAGGGGCTACACGGTATAGTGGTTCAACTGCTGGACTGGAACCCAGGTGATCCGAGTTCAAGCCCTGCCCTGGGTAACTTTGGGTCAGTTCCCAATTGTCCTCCTAACCTACATTACATAACAGGTGTGGGGATCAAGTGGAGAGGAGATTCCTTGCAGGAGTAGAACAAGGCGGGATAGAAACGTAATAATAAATGAATGAATGATGCCGCCTGGGACTGATGGGTGTTGAGGTCCAAAACATCTGGAAAGCAACAGGCTGGGGGGCAGCTCTCCTTTCGCTGCTGCCACTGGGTGTCTGTCCTGCAAGTGTATCTCCTGCCCAGTGCCTGGCTACATGCAGAAGCGGCAGCACTGAGAGGGTTGCGTGCCCCTCGCCTGGTCCACACAGTTGTGGTGCAAGGCAACCCTTCAGTTTCCTCTTTGCAGACGGCCGACTCCTGGAGGCTTTGATTTCTCAGCCATCTTAAGAAACAAAAGTCTCCAAGTGTTCTTTGTATTATACATGTGGCTGGAAGGCGACCTGTAGGTTATCTTGTCTAAACTATCTCAGGACATATATTTTTATCCCTGAAGTATACTTGACAGGTACTATTCAGCCCTATGTTTTAAGCTGGTGAGAAAGAACATGCCAAGCCTTCTCATTTATTCTTACTTGCTGGAAGTAAATGGCTTGAAAAAGAACAAATATCTCACGTTTAACCCCCCCCCCCCATTTTTCAGATGCGAAGCCACCCCTTTTCTTCTACGCATTGGGAAGGATTTGTCTGCCTTGGTCTCAGCCTCTCAGAACAGCCTGGCTGCATATCTGCGGTGCTCCTGGGAAATGCCCAGCGGGCAGCATCAGAGGGCCCCAGAGCCTCACCAGGGCCCTCACTGGATCCAGCTGAGGCCAGACTGAAGAGCGTGGTGATGTGCACTTGCTCCACATTCAGGATCCACAAGAAACACTTCTAGATGCCCGAGGCTGTGATCCTATGCACACTTTCCTGTGAGTCCCATTGAACTCAGCGAGGCTGACTTTCCAGTAGGCACTATGGATCTACTCATCCTTCTGGAGATGGCTAATCACTGGTTTCCTCGCATGTTATCTGGCTGATGCTGCAGTCTCCTCCAGAGGCTAATTATCCACCCTGACCCTTTATTCAGATTAATCACAGAGCCTGCTCTGTCTAAACAAAGAACAAAGAAACCTGTGTCCCTCCAAACAATACTGTACTCCAACTCCCATCATCCTGACCAATATTTGGAATGCCAGTTTCCCCCACTCCATATCTGACATTAGCTTTGCTCCCTGCACATTTTGCTTTATGTTCACTGGTTTGCTGTGAAGCAGAAGTGGCCCTTTACCCCTTAGTTTTTTCTGGCTTCTCTCACCCAAATAGTGCCGCGTGTTTCCTGAGAGGAGGCTGGGTCCACCAACGCCCCTGGGGTACTTACATTGCTTGGAGTCGGGCGTCACCTTTTCCATGAGAGCGATAAAGTTTTCCAGGAATTCAGTGTTGTTATCCGACAGGTTGAGGTCTTTGCAATATTCTCTGGGGTTACGATGAAAAGATTTGTAGTTTGGAAGGATGAAAAAGTTAGGGTCAGTTTTCTTTCTCTCAGAACCAGGATAATCACGATTTGTGCACAACGTGGGTGAGGCAGTTACCCAGACATGTTGCTGTTGTGCGCTGGGGCACAGCTTCAATAATATCTGCCTATATGCTTGAGAAAAGGGATGGGCAGTTTGTAGATTGTCTGGCAAAATTCACATCCTGGCCTACCCAATAAGCTCAGGGGACATTTTCCAGCTTGATGTGCATTGTGTACAATGAGATATCGATACCTTCATGTTCATACTCCTGTCCTGGTGTGTCCATGGGAGAAAGGAGTGAGTGGGGGAAGACACATTTGTGAGGACCCAAAGTGTCTCAACAAATATCCGCACAGAACACGAGACTGCCCTCTGGTGTGATTGGGGCCCTGTTCTGCTGAAGATAATCGCGGGATGATGGCAGCATACTTTAAAAAAGGTGATATTGGTTTGCACATGTGCTTGTTGTAGCCTCTTTGGAGTTTGGATGCAGGAACTGCAGGCAGTCTTTGGAAGTTTATTGGCCACTGGAAATTCTGTGGAATCCACTTGTTTCAGTTATTAATTGATGCCATCAAACACCATCTGAACGGGCTTCTAATGCCACCTACGGCACAACACTAACGTTGTGCGAAACTACACCATGAATGCTTTTTTCGAATTTGTGCAGTCATTGCACTACACCTCCAAGGAGTCAGTTGCTTAATTAAATTCTTCTAGGAATTAGGGCTTAATTATACCTGTGGCTTCATTAAACTTTTGAGAGCAATCCCATGGCCTCCCAAGCATTGTCAATGGGACCATAGGATTATTTGGAGTCCTGCCTCTGAAGTTCTGTGGCCCTGGAGCTAGCACTCCAAACACAGAGCCCTCAGCCCACCCTATAGCCCGCATGGAAAGCAGTGCCAGCGGGTTCCCTGAGTCAGCAACCAGCCCTGGCGAGGGCTAAAGGGGTGCAGTGGGGAGGGGAGGAGGGTGGAACCAACACCTCCAAATGGCACCCGGGGCTCCTTCGCTCCCCTTCCATGGCGCTTCATCCAGATGGCTGGCAACAAACCAGAATGGGGGGCAGGAGGCCATGCCGCATGCTCTACATCGGATGCATGTGAGCCCCAGTACCCAGAAGCATCTGTGCATCAAGGGCAGAGGACGTCTGACCATGCCTTTAGGATGCAATCCTAATTAATTTCTTTAATTAGGAAAAAAGTGGCTGACTGGGGAGTGCTGGAAGCCGTAAGACCTTTTTCTTACAATAGGATTGCATCTTTATTGAAATGAATTGGAATGATTTCAGGCGAAGGCAGATCTTTCCTTCATGCTGGTTGACTTTTATGAAGTTTGAGAGATGCCTGTCTTTACTCTGACTTTCAGACTGGCCCCTGTAGGTAGCTGTATGTGCACCCTGATCACAGAGGCAGTCCCATCAAGCAATTCTGGAAACCAGCTACAGGGTTCCAAATAATATTGGGTTGCAGTGCTTGTCTTCTGAACCACCTCTCTCTCTCGCTTTGGCCATGGGTTTCTTTTACCTCTTCCTCTTTGCTCACTTTAGGAAGATGGGGCCTGCAAGTAAGTTGAGGAACCCTCGGTGGGGAGTGGAAGAAGCAAACGCGATGTTCCCAAAAGCCCCGTTCACACCATAACTATCAGCTGGTCCATCTGGTTTCTCTAAAGCAGCTGTGAGGAACAAGGAGCGCTCCAGATATTTTTGGACTGCAATTCCCATGATTCTTCTCCACTGTTTTGTTAGCCACACATTCTCCATCCCTTCTTTTTAGGGAGGGAGGGAGGGAGGATAGGATGGGATGGGATATTCCAGTTGTAATATTCTTCCCTGAAAGGCCACAAATCTGTTTTATGGTGTTTGATAGCAATCATGAACAATGACTTCCATTACAAACTAATGGAAATCAGGTACCTGAGCTATAGTTGTTCTAAGTGAAATAACTCTGTAACCAAGCATGATATTTAAAGTATCTTTGGGAATACTATACCTTGCTGCCGCCTAAATGAAACTTTCTCTGACCTGCTTTGTTAGTCTTCTTGCAACAGAAAGTGTGTCCCCAAATTAAAATTAAATGAAAGACGTGAGGTTAAGTCATGGCTGCCTGTGAACGGAAGAGGCACACATGGTGCAAGCCATTTGTGCAACAAGCCACCTTATACAGGCCTAGAACCTCTTTGTGGAGACTGCTCCGGCCAGTGACTTTGCCAGGCTCACGTTCAGCAACTCCTTCAAAGTCTCCTCCCCTCCCTGCAAGCTGCTCCCCCAGGCTCTTCAGCTTTTGCTCCCAGTCCAGGGTGACTGTGGCCCTCATGACGTCACCAGAGGCCTTTCCACACATCTGCAGAGAACTGTTCTGGGCACATAAGACTAAATAGTGAGGGAATGCATGGGACTAAGCACGGGACTGTAGTCACCTGCTCAGAAAGCAGGGCATGATATCAGGCAAGTGTCCATCTAAAGCCAAGAATTACTTCCTGGGGTTTGAATGGACTTGGGATGGAAATACGAACTTGCTTGGCACACGGGCATTTTCCCAAACACGTGCTAGCCAGTTAAGAGTAATTCCTTGGAGGAGCCATTTGCCAGGGAAAATCAGCCTGAGGGAAAAGAGGCTTACTTCTTCCTAGGCACACCTATTCCCCCTGCAACTACACTGCCCAGAGAGTCCTTTTGGACTATTTGTCATGGAACAGAAGTTTAAAAATAAACAAATATATAAACAAATAAACCACTCCCAGCCTCACTGAACTCATGACTGATTAGGATAAATAGATGGGGGTGGGGGGCAGAGAGAACATGAGAGAGAAACTTCCCTCTCCCACCAGCATTCCTCACCTCCAAATAGGCTTCCCAGTCTTGTTGAGCACCTTGAGACCAGTTCAGGCCTGGACACCCCTTATTTCCTCCATATCGCATCATTTTGCCCATAAACTGCCTGGGTGAAATACACATGGAGTGCACTGCAGTCCAGTGGGGTGTGCAGCGTTCACGAGCAGCAGCAGCAGTGCTCCGAACGGCACGCACCAGACGCACACACGTGGCGTAAGATGCCTGCTCGCGGGACTGTGCAACCAGGGGCGCTGCTGGAGGGCCGGCGGAAGCTGCCAGCCATGCATGTGGCGGCCGGAGCCTGGCGCCCTCTCCAGGAGAGGCACTGCACTTGAGGGCCAGGCTGCGCAACTGCCTTCTGGCTTGGTGTCCCCGCGGGCCTTGGGCATGGGCCACGTCCTTTGCCCGTGCAGGTAAATGCCTCGTTTAAAAAAAAGGTGGGGGAGAAGGGTACTTACCTGCCCCTTAAAAAGGAAAGAGGTGATATGCTGGTCAGGTGACTTGTGAAAGGTGCTAAAGAAGATTATCCTCTCTATCCTGCTTTAACACAGTGTTTTGTCTCCTTCAAAACGAGAGAGAGCAGGTGCTGCAAACTCTAGTAACTGCACGTGTGCTGAATTCACCTAGTGCATAACTCCTCATATGCTCTCTTTGCCAAAGATGCACTCTGGAGTGGCTCTGGTCTCAGTCAAGTTATTAAAATTAGTGCCACTTCCTTTTGTGGACAAACTTGTCTGGTGGGTGAGCTGACTCCACTTGATATCATGATTTTAAACAGTCTTTGAGGAAATTGGAGGAAAGGAGAAGAGGGAGTGGAAAAGGAAAGCATGACAGAAGACACCAAGGATCTGTCTCATTTGTGGAACAAATTGATATTCCACAGTACACAGAAATTGTTTGGACAGTCACAGAGAACTGCTCCACACCATAGCAATAAGAAAACAAGCTGGCCAGCCGTGCTTCAGTTCAGGGTTATGCAAGGGAAATACTGCTACACACACAATAACACACACCGGCTCTAGACATATCTGTACCCTTCATTTAGATAGATAGGTGCCAACTCTCGGCTAGAGGAGGACAGGTGCATTCAGTGTGGATTTTCATTACGTCTCATGTTTCCAAAACAATGAGTCAGGTGACAGCACGTGCCTTAGGACCATCCCTTTCTAGCGGGCTGTGTAACATTGGACCCCTGTGTGTGCACATGTCTCTGGAGGCTGATGGATTATTACACAGGACCTGCTACAAATAACAGCTCCATGCTCGGCCCTGTGCCCATTCACGGCTGTCTCTGGAGGGCTGGCATGAGCTGCTGTGGCAAAGTGAACTATGCTGGCTTTACGTATCCACGAATCAGATGGAGAGTACGGACGCTCAGCCCCATTCCTTTTTGCCCTTCAGGAATATGCAGAAAGGCATCCGTAAATTTAGAGGCTGTTCTTCTGGATTCATGGAAATTTTGGACTACCTGACAGGGTGGCTAGATGAGAAAGGGGACACGGGAAAGCTGTAGAGAGGAGGGGGTTTCTTTCAGCAGATATTCCTTTCAGGACAGCTGCACCTGCTGAAACTCACTTTCCTATAAAACCACTTGAAGGTGCGTGTCCCCTGTCCTCTTCTGCATCCGGCCCACCCTGAAGGAGGCTGGAAAAAAATTAATGAGTTTGCCAAGCACAGATTATTGTAGCGTCACAGGCCTCAAGGGTTTCTAAATGCTGACCCTAGTGAAACAAATAAGAATGCAAGAACCAAACAGTGCTATGTGGAAAGGAGCCGATGGGAAGCTTCCTTAACTGTGGGGCATCCAAACACTGGGACATCGTAGCTCTTCCTAGTGGTATCTCCAAATTGCCTTTAGGAGTTAATTGCTCATACAGAATAGATCGCACCTGCTGTTGAAAATGATCCATATTAGATGGAGCAGACCATGATTCTGATGAAGCTGGTGCTGGGACAGACCCTGAAGCTCAGGGCAGCTAAGCTGCCCACTTGGATGCTGCAGTTGCTTAACTGGGCCCAGCTAAGCCTTGCCCAGTTCAGCAACTGCAAACTACACAATTGGTTAAATGGGTACAACTGCAGCTCAGTCTTGGCTGTTAATCACCTGCAATAAATCTTTAAAGAAGGCATGTGGCTTTGGAGGATTGTTTTTTGCTGATAATGCTTGTAAGGCAAAAGTCTCAGCTATAGACCTGCTCCTTGTAAAGTGTGAGAACACTGTGAGGAAAATCTGAGTAAATGTGTCATAGGATGGAAGGCCTCCTTTTTCCTGTATCTGCTGAAAGATATGTGGAAGTTCCAAAGAGAAAGACTCTAAGGAGGCTTGTACATCGCGTGAACAGAGCACTGATCCCTAACTCATGGATCAAGAATAAATCTAGTTTATTCCCTATTGCAACGTTCCCCAACTTGGTGTCTTTTAGATGTTTTGGATGTCAGCTGACATCAATGCTGCCCACAAGGGCAATGGTTGGGAATGCTTGGAGTAGTAGTCCAAAGCATCTAGAGGGCACTAGGTTGGGGAAGGCTGGACCTTATAGTATCCAACTTCTCAAAGTGCATAATACATCCATGTCCCTTGTAAAGCTTGCCTTTCTTAGAAAGCTCCATCATCTAGATTCGAGTCCAGATCTTGAAGCTGTGCTGCCGTATTCTGGAGAACACATGGCACCTTATTCAGCCGGTGAGATGTGTCCTCAGCTGAACCTGTAGTTCACCCACAGATGCTGTGCTTCATCAGTGGTGAAGTGGCCAGAGGCAGAGGACAAGGGACCTCCTGTAACTTCGTTATTTGCAACAGATGCAAACTACATCTGCTGGAGTTCCTTCTCCTGTGGAATGATTCAAGGGGCAGAAGTCCAGTCCTCCTCTGCATCTGAGTGCCTGGACTAGTTACCTGCTTCAGGGTAATAACGCTGTGAATCTCCAGAGGCAGGGTTTGCTAGATCCATCAGTGTATGCCAGACTTGTTGCTTGGTTCAAACTCATTAACACTGCAACCGCGCCAAACTCTGTAAGGGACAAGCTGTTTTTGTGCCTAGAGACTGTGAAAAATAGGAACGTGGCAGTATAGATATACAGTGCACTTCTCTAAGACACCATGATTGCTATGATGAAGCCTTTCCGCTGGGCAGGTGCATCCTGGAATCAGGGATTGGCCAAATTGAGACAAGCATTTCCTCTTCCCACCCGTTAGAGGCCAGAGAATGAATTTCCATTAATACCACAGCACTTAAAATGTGTTTGTGTGAATAGGGTGGCAAAGAGTCTGAGCTCAGCTGCAAATGTTTATAATCACATTTTGGTAGAGACAGTTGACTGTCTGTTCGGTACTGTTCGGCTCTGGATGTTCCAGCAATCTACTGCAGGTGCTCTTACATGGATAAAATAATTCGGGCTGTTTACAACATTTTGGGTCTCAGGGATCTGTAAATACACAACACTGCATCCACCTATATATCTACACAAATGTATACAGATATATGTGTTTGCACAACCACAAATAGATCATTAGTGATATATGGTTTCTGAAAATTTTAGCCATATTAGTATTGACAAGGTATCATACAGTCTCATTAGCATATTGTCTGGTATGATTGGTGTTGAGCTGCTAACAGATGGTGCAGCTGGTCCTCAAGAATTTAATCACTGATACAACCTATTCTCCATTTTTCATTAGAAAATAATCCTGTAACCCTACGCAACATGACCTGATGGCATGGGGAGTCTAGTCTTCTTATACAGTGATGGATAAATTTGGTTAGATGTTTTGGACTGCAAGGGCAGTTTGCAGGAGCAAGAGAATGTTTTTCTTCAGTCTTCCCTTTTCTATTATTAAACAAGCCTAACCTAAGAAAAATAAAAATAAATTTCTTCGAATAAATGAGTATCTTGTTTACAGTTCATAATGGATGAAATTTTAAACATGGATTTGGATCCTGAAATATAAAACTCTCTGTTTATATGATGTATGTTTAAAATGGATAGCTGCTTATAGCAGAAAAAACACCTATCACTTCTTATACCGGACAGAATGCACAAATGCTTGGGATAAGTGCAGTGTATCTTCCACTGCAATCCTATAAACACTTACCTGGGAGTAAGGCCCCCTGAGCTCAATGGGGCTTACTTCTGAGTAGACATGTATAGGAGTGCACTGAGAGAGCCGTATTAAGAAAAGTTAGAATTCCACTCCTGAATCACTACAGTTTGTAAGCAGAAGCTGTGGAAGGAAAACCCTCTTCCGCCTGCGGAGAGAGGCAGGGTGGGCAGAGGCAGCAGATGACTGGCAGTTGTGTAGAGGAGGGGATCTCAGCAGTCTTCCACGGAGATCCTCTTTCCTGCACAATGATGAAAGAGGCATGATCCCGTGGCACCAGGCCTCCTGAGGCTGCAAGAACTGACAGGCTCACACTGCTGGCCTTTGGCAAAGTGCTGGCCGCTGTAGCCTCATCTGGAAATTATTGGTGCAGCGTGAGTTTCTGGGATTTGGAGCTGACATTGCATTGTCAAGAAACCTCACCGGATCTGCTTATATATTCTATTTTTCACGCAGCTTCTGTCCACGGAGCTCAGGGGTTCCTGCCCAGACAGTTTTATCCCCAGAACAACACAGTGAGATAAGTTAAGCCAAAAGACAGCTCAAGGACAATCGCTGGTGAGAGGGGATTTGAGCTCAGGCCTCCTGTAGCCTAAAGTCCAAACTAAATGTTATTCCACACTGGGCAACACACTTACTGTTAGAAGAATTCTGGCAAAAAAGGGGGATTAAACTTATGAATTGCTGTGTTCTCTTATGTATTACAACAGAGAATGTTCTCAGTTCTACTAGACTGGATATGAAACCATAAAAGTTGGGAGCAATACAGGGTTGTTTTCATTCCTGTACATTTTAAAATATTATCTGCACAACAGTGGCTTTCCAAAACTTGGAGATATTTTCACTAAAAACGATGGTGCAGTGAGTATTTGTGAACTCCAAAAACATGGATAAAAGTAAGCCAGATCTAAGTAAGAAAGTTCAGGCAAAATGCCATTTTGGTGTCAGGACTTTCACTGTGCCAAAGATGCACTTAGGGTGCAATTTTATGCATGTTTGATGTAAGGAGTCTTACAGCTCCTGGCTGGGGAATTCTGGGAGTTGTAGGACTTTTTGTCCTGTGCAAACTGGCATAGGATTGCACCCTTAGTCAACCAAGCTGACTAATCAAATATGCATTGCAAACAGTTGCAAAATACTGCCTGGAATTATGTGACAAGAAATCTAAGTTGTGGTGCGAGAACGATTCCCCTGCCTTCAATAGGGGGCTTTTGGCACTGAAAAAATTTGTGTATCATGTCAATTTTTTGCAGTTGGCTGCAGATTTAACTAAGACAGTGTCATGATCTCAACAAGATCCAAACATGGCGTTCCATTATTTTGTGAGGATTTTCAGAAACTATACCTATATATGTATGCATACATATCTCTCTCATACACAGGCATACATATATATATATCTACACACTCTTCTTATGTGGGTGAGTGAGCAGACGGCAGGGCCACCCTGCTGCCAAGCCCGGTGATGCCCCAGGTGGCAGCTGCGGTCGCGAGTGGCACAAGGTGGACGACAGACACAGAGAGAAGGGGGGATGATCAAGACTCTGGCACAATGAGGCGGTGCTGGCTCTAAGAGAGGCGGGCGTGATGGAGCAGGAAACTCAGAGGTGTGGCAGGAGGGACGAGGGGATGGGAAGGGGAGTTGGCCCAGCCCCAGGATCGGTGTTGGGGGAAGAGTGGTTGAATGGACACCTCAGCAAGCTCACACGCAAAGCTACCTTGGCGCAATGAATACATGTCCCTCGGACTCAAAGCTGTTTGGCAGCAGGTATTCAAAATCTGCAACAGAAAGGTAACGTTATCCGGCGGGGGTTTGAAATGAGAGGAGAAGAAGGCTTCAGTCTCAGAATAGGACAGAAGAAGTAGAAGATGGAGGGGGGAGAGAGGGGGGGGAGGGGAGAGAGAGAGAGAGAGAGAGAGAGAGAGAGAGAGAGAGAGAGAGAGAGCTATAAACGAAAGAGGCAAAACATTTGACTCATTTTAACAAGAGAGAAAGGAGAGAATTTTTTTGGTAACTAGAATACCAAAAGTACGAGTAGGAAAGTTATAGCCAATATGTTGCCAACATTTGGAGGATTTTGATATTTCATTGCATATTTGTTAAATTCTATAATCTGAAATTAAATATATTTGGTCAATTGTATATGTATTGCTTTGGGACTAGACAGTTACATATACACATATACACACACATATATATGCTCACAATGTTTTATATATATATATATATGTATGCTTAATAGGTCATACGGGCATCTCTCTCTTATTATGATATTAACAAAGAAAAGAAATCACATGCTCTGCTCATACGGAAAGAGAATTACTAAAACAATATTTTCTAAGAAAATTATTTTTCAGGCATCAACATGGCCAAACCAGGGTCCTTTATGAAGACAGTCCAACCAAAGACTTACCCACTGGATAGAGGTAAAATGCAATGCATTGTAGAGGGTACAGCAACTGCCTTCTAGCTCACAGTGGTCTCAAAGCACTGCAATAGCCATCCTTCCCTTGTCTGGACAAGAAACAGAGCTTCCAAGATTTCATAGGAGCAGCCAAATGTAGCCAAAGCCAGCAGGGAACGGGCCCTGCGCTCTTCCGCGTTGCGTGTCCGCTGCAGAGGCTGAACGCTCATGTGGTCTCCCTCAGTTTCTGAGCCTTTTTCATCTGCGTGATGCACTTTGCTGGGAGCAGGGGGAGCTCAGTGTGCATCTGACGTCTGGTGCCCTCCAGATGTTTTGGACTACAACTCCTTTCAGCCCTTGCCTTGCTCCTGACAATTGTTTTAGTTGGCTACGTAGAACTTAAAAGGGAAGCTAGTAGACTAAGCTCTTCAGAACTCTGAACAAGAACTCTGAGGAAAATATGACTAATTAAATTTGTAAGAGGCCCTGCACCATGGAAGGAATGTGAAGAAAATCATCCCGTTCAGCAGAAAAATCAAACAGAAGAGGAGAAAAGGCATTGCTGGTGTATACGTGGCAAGTGTTTCTTTGCTTCTTTGGAAGGCTGGGGATTGGTTGTACTTCAGCAGCTGCGGGCCCTCACGCCCATGCGGCTGCCTGGTGTTGCTTCACCTGATTACGTGCCCTGTTTGCACTTCCTTCCTTTTAGATCAGCCTTCCCAGTGTGTTGCCCTCCAGATGCTTTAGATGACAGCTCCCAGCATTCCTGGCCACTGACCATGTAGGCTGGGGCTGATGGAAGCTGAAGTTTAGGGAATACTGCCCCGGATTAATGGAAACTGGGCTGGACCAGTGGCTTCACCACTTGGAAAAGCTCAGCGGACTGATACTCTGTGGTCACAATGGTCACGAAGTGAGCATTCGTGCTTGTATCGGTGCCACATGAATGATCTTCCTGACGTTATATTTGGTCAGATTCAATGTGAGTTTTCCTCCACATGATCTCTGGCCATGCTGCTTCCCTGTAAACAGGTGAGGAGCCCTTGGACTGCTGGCATCAGAAGCTATTGTGTCAAGAGCTCCAGTTAGTTCCTCATTCCAGGATTCGTATTGAGCATCCAGGAGAGTTCACAGAAGGAGTGAAACACTCCCCCGAGCTTTATACAAATGGCATGAATCCACTCACAGTTAGGGCCGGACCATCCTAACCGGCTTTTCACACCTGCAGAGGTTTACTGTGGACCAAACTGTAAGAAGGCAGTGAAAAGTGCTCCACGGTAAATAGCCAACCATCCATGCTCATGGCTCATCCTCCAATCCAGCCACATCAGTGTGTGCTTGCACCTTTTGCACCAACAAGTGCTTGTCCTTTCAGAGCCAGAGGGCAGGAACATAGTTTCCAAGGCACACCGTGCTGCGCCACGTAAAAGGGCCCCAGAGGACGGCTCAGCTGCTCAGGACTCAAAGACCGCAGGCCGCTTCTGCCAGCCGAGCCAGGCAGACAAACACAGCTGATGTGTACACACCAGAGACCTCTGATCAAGTGCTCACGACGGGCCATACCTTGCAATGGGTCCCCGACAAGGGAGAGACTCCTGTAGGGGCCACAGCAACCCCCTCCGCCTTTCACCCCACAAAATTCCAGAACGGAATACCAAGCGGAACCGGACGGGCTGCACCGCCTCATCCAGGCGTGTCTCCTTAGCGCATTCCACACTGCCCTCTTCGCTCCCTCATCATGCCATGGGCAGCTGCTGTTTTACGCTGGACTGACCCACCGTTTAAACAGAGGAACAAACGATGGCTCAACAGGAGTGTGGCTAAATCCCTGGGAGTGAAGGGTTAGGCTGAGTTCTGAGGGAAAAGAGCCTGATTCTTCTAGCTATTCTTTCCCTCACCAGTCTGCCTCCCCCACCCCCAATTCCTCTAACCCAACCACAGTTTGCCAGGTCTATAAACATCACCCCGCCAGGCACATCTGAGCTCTAATCACAATCCCCACAGCACAGCAGCAGTTAGCAATAATTAATTAACACTCTAAACTTGGCAGCAGGACAGTGACAGCTATTAAGAACACACAGAATTAATTGCATACCAGAATTTACTCTAAATTAACGGCTTAACTAACAAATGTGCACACGCACACACATGCACAAACAACTCCAAGCCATAGCAAACCATGCCAAGCAAGAATAAAAAACGGTGGCGATCCACCAGCAAAAATAGCCGTAACCACCACAAAAGAAGCCCCCTGCCCCACACACACTTTCCAAAGGGGAATAAAGTGGGGATATTATCAGTAGGAACGATAGCGCACCCTCACTGGGTGATATAAGTGCAGAGTATGTACTGGATGTACTACAACTCAGTCTAGACGGAGGCTAAATACTCAGCTTAGCCAAAAGAAAGACTCACAATAAATATACTAACTTCCAAATATGCCCACTGAGTAGCACTTATGAAAGGAGGTCACTCAGGCCTGGGGTGAACAGGAGCAGATCCCTGGATGCTTTGGACTTCCTCCCCAGGATTCCTGGCCACTGACCTGGCTGGCAGGGGCAGAGACTGCAGCTCTGTGGCGAAGCGCCTGCTGTAAGGCGCAGCAGGTTCAGACCTCAACACCTCTGGGCAGGGCTGGAAACAGTCCCGCCTGAGACCCGAGGGAGCCACTGCTGCCAGCCAGCACGTAGTCTTAGGCTAGACAGGCCAAGGGCTTGTCTTGTCTAAAAGAGCTTCCTGTGTTCTTGGAGACAAAGTCCAAACCTCTGGAGCGTTGCCTCCCGCTATCTTAGGCAATGCTCTTTCAGTGCCGTCCCGTCGGCACTATTGCCTCTGGTGAGGCATTCTGATTTTAACTGCCCTTATTGTTATATGAAGTAACTGGAATATTTACTGTACTGACTGTAAGAAACCTACACAGTGCTCCGTGTGTGTGTGTGTGTGTGTGTGTGAGACACATTTTGTGTGTTAGGCTTTTACATACTGCTGTCAGCTGAGAAGCCCTGATCTGAATGGGGCTTATTGATGCGCTGCTTTGAAGAACGGCATGAAAGAAAATCCTAGCAACTCAGCAACATTTTATCCAGAAGATGCAGATGAAGCACAGTTTGCCTTCGGGACATTTATAGGATTCTTACTCAGCTTTAAGAAACTGAAATGATCCAATTCCACTGCTTGTTTTCTGTATCTTCTTCCCCCTGAATTGCACAGTATTTTAGCTCTTCATTCAGCAGCCTGAAATCTTTGGGTCTGATATTACATGACTCACCACTGGTGTTTAAAATAACAGAAAGAAAGAAAAGTAAAGAAGAGAGAGGGATAGCTGTTGCAGGCTTTCCTCTGAAGGACACCCACCTGCTTTTGACAATGGTTCAAGCAACTTCACCACAGTGGTATTTTTGAATTACCTGGAAATTGTCCCTTCAAATATACCAATATAGAGATGCCTGGTGAGACCACAAAAACTCCGCTCCTTCCCCCATGATTGTCTCCCACAATGCATTGCAGAACATATGTGGCCCTTCGTCAGGGCAGCACAGCCATAGGTTGGACTGTTGTTTTTGAACAGGACTGTAAGGCAGGGTCTGAATACAAGCCAATGAAAGGAGGAAGAGGAAAGGAATACAGAAACACTAAGTAATTATTCCATCAGCATTGCCATTACAGGGTCACCGGGAGCAGGCAGCTCAATGCTGATAGAACAGGGCTGAGGACGACAGACAGCACCCTTGTGCTTGAGACCAGTCTCCACTGATAGCTCCGTGGTGCCAGCGGCTACCCACACGGATGGCGTTGCTTCCTTGTCTTGTGCTCGGGGCATCCATTCACCTTTCTATCTGCCTATAGAATGCTCCCCTCCCATGCTTAAGCCATGGAGCCCTACTTAGTTAGGTGAAGTGGTTCGTATGGGAGTCAATTGGAGCAGCTCGCTGATTCCTGATCCATTGCTCTAGGCATCCCTGGGGAGGCAGGGATGAGGGAGATGGTCCCCTCGTTTGTTCTTTGGAGACAGCTCTCCATTTCAGGTTCACTGGCTTTTGTGTGGCTCAGGGCCTAACGAGGAGCCTTCCTTGACCATCATTTCATGTCGCATGGCATTTGCTGTCGACTGATTTAATGGACTTTGCCATCACAGGTGATTTTAAATGTCAGTTTTACATTGGTATGGCTGACTGACCATGGAGACCTCGAATGACGGCAGTACCTGAGAGCATGTTTGGCCTCGTCGCTGCTTTAACTGGACAGGATTAGATGCCAATCACCATCTTCATCTGACTCAGGCCAGTATACATTGTATAAGACTGCCTCGTTCCCCGCTGTTGGCTTTTTGCTTTTGCCCCTGGGTGGTCTTTCCAAACTCTGTTCCTTTTCTGTCCTTGCCATATAGCTGGATGGAAGTGCTACAGCTGATACTAAAGGTCCATACTCATTAGTAACACAGAACCTCATTAGGGAAATGTGAGAATTTCATTTATGTTCATGAGCCATGTGAGCATGTTCCATCTGCACCTGCAAACATAAAAGCGAGCAGCAGAACATATTCTCAAAAAATGCTCATAGATGATCGAACTTGTGTTCATGCTCAAAAAATGTGCTTTTCCACACGAGGAGAAAGTGTGCATTTCTGGTACACTCTCCCAAAATACGCATTTTCCTGTTTGAACAAAATGAAGAAAGAGCACAAACAAACAGAGCAAACAAAGCAAGACAAGCATGAAATTGGTGTTCAGAGAATTTGGGCCATCACAGAAATGGCTTGTTTGTCCATCTCCAACCCTAATGACACTGCTGGAAACAGTGTCCCTCAGTGCAGACTTAGAGCAGCAGCAGGATATTGCAGGAGAGATTTACGAACTCAACTATGGAATATAATTCCAGTCGACTTTGGAATTTTACTGTGGAAAACTTCCAGGACTCCGAAAGATCTCCTGCTATTTGTAAGTTCCATGTACACAGATTGATAAATGTGGTAGGTGTGTGTGCTTGAGGTTAAGGACAGCAAATCCTGAAGTGCAATCATTCTGCAATTCTTAGGACATGACCATGAGAAAAAGGGAGGAAAGAGAAACCTATAAAGGCCCAGGCCCTATTCAAAATGCTTGCCCTTCTTAGTTTTTCCCCCTAGAGGATGTAGAGCAGTTCCTGCCCAGTTCATGGGGAAAGACTGTGATTCGATTCCAAAGGCGCTGGAGAGCAAGCTTCATTCAGTTATCTGGGAGTAGCAGGGTCCTCACTCCCTGAAGAATCACAGGGCGGGCGGATGCTAAGGACCTGTAGCTGAGGCTGCGCTTAGTAAGGGCCGCTGCTATGGACAGCATTGCTGTCTGGGAGCAACTCTGACCTGCACGCACTGTGCACCTGTCTGAGGTTTCTGCTTTTCTTGGGTTCGGTCAGCCTGAAAAGTTTGCTTGCGGACGTGCCATGTCCAAACACTCCTGAGCCTGAAGGTCTCTGCACAGCCCTGTCCCATTCAGGTTGAGTTGTCTTTCAGAGGAAGGTAAGCACAGGGACAAGGATAGGTGAGAGAGATTTGTTGGGGAAGTGTGAGACAGGGGAGGAAAAGGGGAGACAAAGTGGGGTGGGAGGTCTTTTTGCAGGGAGGAAGAAGAGCAGGATATTAAACTAGCTACAAAAAACCTTGATTCAATTCAAACATAACAATTCCATATGAAATTGGCTCGTCTGTAACGATACCGGACTGAGTCTCTGAGCAATGCACGGGGAAGGAGTGGGGAGATCAGTAGTGGTGAAGCTATTATGAACATAACAAGACATGTTGCTTTCAGATAAAGGGTGAAAGAGTGGACAGGGGGGAGTGGAGGAGGAGGAGGAGGAGGAGAGGCGGAGGAGGAGGAGGCGGAGAGCAGGGGAGGAATGGTTTGGTGGCAGTTCGCAAGGGAAGGCGTGGCAAACGGGCAAGGTAATGGGCAAGCAGGCCGGGTGAGTGGCGAGGGGGAGTGGTGAAGGTCTGGAGTGAGGGTGGGGGTACTGGAGACGGGTGGGGAGAAGGGGGTGGTGGAAGGGTTGTGGTCTAAGACTGAAAATACTTGCCCTTCAATTTGCTTGGTACTGTGTGAATCCATCAGAGAGAGAAAGCAAGAAAAAACAAACAAAAAACAGAAAACAAAAAAGGGGGTTGGGTGGAAAGGGGAAGGGGGTACAAACAATATTTTATTCAATTGCTGTTTGAATAAAAATATTGTGTATCATAATCATACCGAAAGGAAACCTCTTGCAAAAAACGACATGGAAAAGAAACAAAAAGAAGAAAAGTACCAATAAAAAGGCCACAGTAATAAAATAATAAAAATGTATAGATATAACTAGATATATATTATATAATCAACATAAAAATGAAATTCAGTAGCAAACAGTTTGCAACAGTCTTGATATAGAAATGTTCTTACTGAGTTAGCAGACCATGCAAAATTCAAGATTTAACAAAGGACACACATAGAGACAGAAGGAAAGGAAACAAAGGGGCAGAGGAGAGGAGGAAGATAAAAGGGTTCTGTGCCTGCATGTGAAGCGGGTGGGGCGTAGCCGTCATTAGTGAGCCGATCTAGGGTGTGTGGGAGCCTTGGAAGCAGCCCCACTTGGAGAGAAGGCCTGGCTTGATTTTTAAAAATCCTTGAACCCTCATCATCGTCTGCAAATAAAGCCAGGTCAGGCCTTGCCATTCTGTGTGGGGAAACCACTTTGCAAGTCAGCCATGATGACTTTTACAAAGAAAAACCTGCCAAAATGATGCGAGTGACCTTCTGAAGAGCAAAAGCAGCCGTGTAGCTCAAGAAGAAAATGTCACATCTGCATATTAAACCGAATGCAACATTTAGGAGAAGGTCTGTGGCACAGAGGCAGAGCAGCTGCTTTCCATCCAAGAGGCCCCCAGTCCAATCTCTGGCACCTTCAGTGAAAGACTCTGGTCGGGAACCTTGAAGAGTGACTGCCAGTCAGTGTGGCGACGAGACAGAGCTGGACAGAGTCCACATACGGCAGCTATCTATGTTCTAACACGTGGGGCCAGAGACCAACTGCAGGTTGTCCCACTCAGGCTGGATCGTGCCCACCTCATCAGTGCTGAGTGGTACATGCTGCTGCTGAATGGGAAACGGGAACTGACAAGTGTTTGCGGCCACCCACAAAGCCCCGGGCTGGGTGCCAACTCTGCGGAATGCCGTGCGAGTCACAAGGGGTCATCCAGGTCTGCTTACAGCGTTGACGGAGCCCTTCTTTCCCATTTCATTGCGGATCTTGAATGAGTCAACTGCAGATTTCAGAGAATGAAGGAGGGAAGGTACTTCTAGAATGTATTCTCACAAGTAAGGGCCTCAGGCGGTGGCTCTGTAACACAGATATCTTCCCTCAAGGAAATGACAAAAAATCAGAGGCAGTCCCCAGAGCAAGGTCTCAGGAAGAGCTTCAGGGAGGAAAGGCGTCCTTTGTCCCAGGTGTTTGTTCTCCCTCCGATCAGATGGGACAGCAAGAGAGAGAAGAGAACAGATCCAATGGAACACACAGGAAACCCTCTCTGATGGCTGGTACAGTTCTCTCATGAGCATGGAGGTATTTGTCAAAGGGGCTCCCGAGTCAATCTGGCAGGCTAAGGGACGGCCTGCGCTAGAAGCCTTCTGCCTTACTTGGCAACTTCTTGTGTGGATGGAATGCACAACATCACATTATCTTCAAAACAGCAATTAGTGAGGTTGTACCATGTGCACCATCAAACTGTTTGAGTGAGTTTGGTTTCACCTTTATGCTTATGTCATCTTGAATATAACTCCAGAATTCAGGATTATCTTTGTTTCAGAGATAAATGATAGCCAACATAGCAGGTGGGACATGATTAACATACTCCTGCTTAGTTGTCAATATGCCTTTCTGGATGTAGATTTTCAAATAATTTGTTACAGGGAATTTCAATATTTTTAAACAGGTGTAAGTCCTACTGAGTTGGATGGAATTTACTTTCAGGTAATGGACTGCAGCTGAAAAGCACAATCTGATGGATGTTTAAAACTCCCAGCATTCTCCAGCCAGTGTGGCTGGCTGGGGAATGCTGGGAATTGTAGGTCTTGTTCCCATCTAAACATGCACAAGATGGTGCTCTTATTGTCTTTAAGTACATGGGTCAAAGCCTATTGAAATAAAAGTTGGGACTACCAAAAGACTTAGAAGATGTTGGGGCAAGGTTATGTTAAAACAGCATCAGTTAATATATAGTCTACTAAAGAAATATTCTCTACTGAGGAGGAACTCCTCTTAGCATGAAGTTGTGAGGAGCTACAAGAAAAGTGGTGTGGGTGTGGAGTAGGGGATTTACATAAGGCAAGGGGAAAAGAAAGAGAAGGATGAGAAGGAGAGAGGTCACAGAGACAGAGGGAGAAACACAGGAAGAGAAAGTGAGGCAGCCAGAATCACTCAGAGCAGGATGTCGGGGCTCACGGGAAGCCCCTCACACCCTGTGATGAGGGAGAAGAGCCCAGGGTCACACACAAGGGGAGACTAACACACTAGTAGACAGACTAACCACAAATCAGTTAGGAAAAACAAACCAACCAACCCAAAATTGAAATAAAAATAAGGATGGTTTAAAGCAAATTTAAAACGGAACAGAAAGAAACATGCGAACTTTCCCAGCTTTCAAATTAACTGGCTGCTACAGAGTTTATCATCTAGTACATAAAAAGCATATAAAGGAGCAACTCAACCTCATCTCCCCTGGATGTTTTTAAGGCTTTATGCCAAGTATCACGGGGCATCTCCACATCCCTGGAAAGCCTGCATTATTTTTCCAGGAATCAAATGAAACCTCCTTCTATGTGTGGGGCAGTTGTCATTTTTCATTTCATAAACTTTTTTTTAAAAACGGTTTTTATATCACAAGACTGGCATTCCATTTTCTCCTGTTAGTCATCCTTAGGCTAGCTGGTAGGTTCGGGGTCAAAGGGCATGTGAGAGGTTGACAGGAAAAGGAAAGTGTCTACTTACACTTCACCTGAAGAATCTGGTCACTTAGGTTAGCTCGGATGTAATAGGAGCTGTAGTGTGGCAAAACTAAACCTAGGCTGGTAAAGGGGAAGGAGGAAAAACAGTGTTTTCAAAATGACTGTGACCACATTTGCAACAGCTTGTCTAGACACCAGCAATTGCTGGGCGAGTGAAACAGAAATGAAACACAAGGACCACCCGGCAGTACTATGGTGAGCAGATAACCAAATCCCAGGATGGCCTTTCCCTAGGTAATGAAGGCAGCATAGGTGTGCTTGATGTACCAGCATCTCAAAAGGTGCTTGCCTGCTGGATAAACTAAGTACCTAACACAGAGCAGTTGCTGGAAGCACATTGGGCTGCATCCAATTCAACTCCTATGTAGAGTAGGCCCATTGAAATGAATGGGACTTATGCTAGTTGCCACTAACTTAGGTTTCCTTCATTTCAATGGGTCTGTTCCATAAAGGAGAAACACTGGATGCTACCCATTGAAACCAAGCGCTGGGTGCTATGCTGCTGCTGTTGCCTCCACTCTTCCTCTGGGTTAGCCACTAACCGCCAGACCTGAGGTGGGAAGCAGATGGTTCTGGCTTAGCAAAGGGCATGTTCTTCTGCCAGGCAGCCCCGGTGTGCTTCTTTCACTGGCAGACACTCTTGCAGCATGGAGAGTCACCCCTTGGACATGGGGAGGAGGTAAGGATGGACTATGGCACGGGCAGTATGCGCACAGGCGCATGGTCCTACAGACACAGCTCCAAGGAGGCAAGCGCAGGCACACGCGCCTCTGCCTGAGCCTCCAAAGAGCCACGTTGTCAAGGCCTCCTCACGACTGGACCCAAACATGTTGGCTCACAAGTGCGGTGTGCAGCAGATCTTTCAAAAAAAGAGGGTGCATCTGCAGACTCATGATAACCTCGAGAGATTTCTTGATTGGATTCTCCAGGGTAATAAATCCCAAAGGATCAGGTAGTTTTTTCTAGACCAGGCAGTTTTTTCCTGCCTAGGTTAAGCATCACATCAGCTGCACCAGGAAATCCCTGGGGAATAAGTATATTTGCAACAGGCCACTATGCACTAGATGGCAGTCTCACTCAATAAGTTCAGGTTTGACAGCTCAGACAGTAGGAACATGGCGCTTCCTGATGCGATGCAGGCCAGCTCCCTCATTTATGCTACAAGCAGAAGATACAGAAATAGGCATTTGCCTTAAAGTGCATGCTTGGTCCCTGGGAAGGGCATTGTGCACTGGAAACAGGCGCACGTTTCCATCCCACATTACATTTCTACACATCTTAAGTTGATGTGTGCACAGAATGATATGGAGTGCACACTCCTGCCAGAGATGTTGAAGCACCTTCTGTGGGCCAGCTCCTGCAGGTCCCCTGCTCCACAGCCCCTTCTTCTCCACAGCCCCTCCTCTCACTGTAGCTGCAAGAGTGCCTCTGCCATGCGTCCTGGTGTGCCGCTGGTTTTTGTATTTGTCTTGCTAAGAGCATGTTATTTTCCATCCTGGGCTAGAGCTTGTTTTTAAAAGAGGGACTTGTGTGCGTGCGTGTATGTTTGGGGGCAGTACTTTTCAAAACAATCAGAAAGGGCATACTAATATCCCATTATAAATCTTCCGATAAAGGTTCTTTGGCTAGCATTCCAATGCCTCAACAGTAGGATTCTGAAAACCAAGATTAAATGGCAAAATCTCATTAAAAAGCAAGCCTTTCATTAAGAAAGCCAAATATAGTCCTTCTGTTTCTCCTGACAGATTAAGTGGAAAAAGGTTACGGCTGCACATATCCTAGAGCAGGGCTGCAGAACCTCAGTTTTGGGGTACCAATCCAGTCCTGCCCTATTTCCTCAACCAGCCATCACTGGGGGGCTTCCTGGCCTTTGTGCAGTGCCTTCCCCATTCTGAAAGGTTGAAATGCCTCCCCTGGAGCCTAGTGGCCAGCCTGGCAACAAGCACTTTCGGCTGAAACACGCTGGTTGTCCCCCTCTGTCCGATTGTCTTCAGCCAGGCGCACCACAGGAAGGCAGCCCCGAGAGCGCCTCCAAAATGGAATCCAGCCCTTGGGCTGGAAGAGGTTCTGCTCCTGGCCCAAAGGCTGGGACACACAGAAGCAACCAGGTGGGCTTCCCCTGCCCGTTACCTTCCTACCCGTTGCTGTACATGGTGGAAGTGAGAGATGTCAGGGTTCCTGCACATGATGCACTGGCAACAATGGATTGGAGCGTGAAGGGGCAATCCAGGCAGTATCTCCTCACCGCCTCTTTCTGCTTAGACCTTCCCCCCGAGCAGCAGCCTGGGCTCCGAGTCTGGTGAGGAGTGGCTTGCTGGATCTCTCGTGCTAGTGGCACTGGGGACAGAGGAGCTGCAAACTGATCCAGGCCCAGCCCCTGAGCAGACCTCGACGTCTTTGTGTTGGAGGCTTTTGAACCAGAGGGCCTTGAATTGGGAGCTCTGGCATCTGTCGCCTAGGACCTTGCACCCAGAAGAAAGCAAACCACTGCATACGAAGTGTGCACACTCCTGTTGGCTTCTCAGCCCAGGCAAGACACCAGGAGGGAATTGTCCAAGAGGAGGGGAGCGAGGCTCCTAGAGAGATGCCTGCTCCTGTAAAGCTTTCTGCTCCTCAAAGAGCCTGGGAAGCGTGAACTGGCCCTTGAGGAATGAAAGGTTCCCATTCAAGACTTGATCTGACAGGACAAGTTGCTCACTGGGAGTCCTTAGCAGGGCCCTCTTGCCCAGGCAGGGATGCCATCGTTGCAATAGGGCTTGAAAGATGCTCTTGCAACCCACATTGCAACACATGAAGAATGTACAGCTGAAGAGTTTGGTGGATCCTGCTCCTGTCCCATGGAATTCGTTGCCTGAGCCAACTACAAACTCTCCCAATTGCTGGCCCCAAGGAGAGGGATGGGCAAGTTGTGGCTCTTTTGGCATTTTGGCTTACAACTTCCATCAACCCTCGCCACTGGCTATGCTGATTAGAGCCCATGGGAGTCATAGGCCAAAACATCTGCAGGTCCAAGTGTTGCCTACCCCTGCCCAGCCTGAGAGACTCACATTCCCTTCTAAAGATGCCCCTTCCGATTCTGACACATTTTATTACCATCCACAGTGAAGACTCATCTGAATAGGACAAGAGAAGTTCTTCCTTGCTAGTTCTTTACCTGTAGTTTGTGCTTTTGATAGGTGCCCAGGTATATGTCCTGTAGACTTTGTCTATGTACCTCTGTAGGTTCAAAGTGAAAGAAAGAAACAGTCAGAGCTTATTCATTATGTACCTGCATTAATTATACTTAAAATACTGTGAGCAATGCTTCTGTAAAATTATCAAGGCATCATAGAAAAATCTTAAATCTATAAATATAATTCCACATTTAAAATTAAAGAAAAAGTGAGATAGGCTCAGTCGGTCAATCCCAGCTCATCATCTTGCTGTAATATTCTACACCAATGGAAATTTTCAAGAAATATTCAAAGTCATCTCCACATACAATACATTGCTGCAATCTAGCCTCAAGGTGATCAGAACAAGAATAACAGTGCTCTGGTGATTTGTATTTAGGAAGGGTAATAATTGGAGTACCAGCCCAAACTGGTGTAAGACCATGCACTTCTGTATGCCACGCACTTCCACAGCTCTGCCTGAATCCCGTAAAAAGGAGAAATAGAGCTGGGTCCCATCAACAAATCGAGGACCCTGCACCACAACCGCCAAATGGCCTCACATTGTGGCTCCATGTCAACAGGGAAAAGCTTGAGAGAGAAGATGGAGCTCTGTGGGACTGTGTGATAACCACCTCTATTTTGCACAGGTGTGCAGTGCCACCGTAAGGCTCGGGGGTCTGGGTCCACTTCACTGAAGCCCTGGCTCCTGAATACACAGTTGCCCTGTGCTTCATGTTCCAAGCAATAGTGTCCAGCACTTCCTGTGACAGATGCCACTGAAAGTCCTGACAGGTGCAGCTGGACAAGAGCAGTCACAATCTGTCATTTCTGCCCCTGCACAGGCCACCCATCAGTGAAATCAGTGCCATTTCTGTGCCAAAACTAGGCCTGAGACAAGACAGAACTAGATCATCAGTTTCATGCAGGAGTGATTAAACATGCCCAGCAAGTTCCTGCTCAAGCACCTTGACCAAGAATGGGCATTTTGTGAGTGGCCAACAGTTGTTTTAATACCTGGGATCCCAGCAATGTTTCTTAAGGAGTGGTTTTACCACTGCCTCTCTACAGGTTGGGAATCACATGCTGGACCTAGCCCATCATTCCCTTCCCATGAGATGTGATGAGCTAGGAAGGGCAAGAGTACAGGTGGCTGGCTGTGCTCCAAGCACCTTGTCCACATCCTCAGACTTCAACAAAGTCATCCAACAGAATCAGGCCAGACAGCCACTGGATGCATCCAAAGACTGTACTGAAGAACGAAAGGAGCTGAGGCTGTGGCGAATGCAAGCAATGTTATATTCAGCAATAAGTCACAGAGGGCCTCTGAAGGTTTTATTCTCCCCTGGAAGGCAAGCTGGAAAACCCCCTGAACCTCACAGGAAAGCACTCGGAGGACGTGATGCTGGTGAAGTATCGCTTCTTAATGCCCATTGCAGCCTACAGAAAAGGTGTGATGGGAAGCTTTTACTTGTGTGCTGTTGGACTCACTGTTGAGTCCGCCAACCTCTGTGTTCCAGCCATCTTTCCAACTGCCTCACTGTCCTTGGCTACTCAGAACGCCAAGGAGCAAATTGGATCCTAGTCAACAGAAGAAGGTGGTTAGGAGCAAACATGGCAACCCCCTGAGCCATCTTCATGACCTACCAGGTGACCCAGGTTTTTAACAGAAGTGCCAGTGATGAAGCCACTCAGACACTTCCCAAGGGATCTCTGGAATCAGTTTGGAAACATCACCACAGAGGAAAACCAACATTTTACTATGAAGTGGTCTGACCATGACACAGAGGTAAACAAACTCCTCTAATCCAGATCACCATCCTTCCCAGCTAAGGACAGCAGGTCCAGCGCGATCTGCCTAATGTATCAGGCCAGTGATGTGTTGGGGCAGCTCCATGGATGCTGTGACAGCCACAGGGCTAGAGCTGCCTTTGGCAAGGTGAGGTCAGCTTGAGGTCTTCTAGAACCGCAAGCCTCAGGGTCCTCAATACAAGGTCCAAGGCCATGGGGTCTCTGTCATGTCAGGCAGGGAGTCTGCTAGGCAGTGGGATGACAGACACAGTAGCAAAGACCCTGAGGACACAATTCTTGCAAGTCCTGATTATCTAAGACTAGAGAATTTTGTTCGGTTTGCATTTGGCAGAAGCTGACCAAATTTATACAGGGTGTGGCAGAAATACCTCCCACATTTATGCAAGTGCCAATGATGTCTTCATTTAGCTAATGACTTCCCGTTTTTTTCATATACCCACATCTAGCAACATGGTTTGGACTGGTGCACAGCGTGCTTTTGCTGCAGAAACGTCGCTGAAGAATGGTGAATCTGTAATTGCAACACAGAGAACTTTTCGAACTCATTACATGTTAGGTCGGAATGCTGTTCCGGATAGAAAAACAATACTGCTATGGGTTGCAAATGTCAGAGCCACAGGTTCAGCACTTTAAAAAAAAGTCACCTGGAAGACCTCGAAGCGCTCGTGCTCCAGAAAGCATTCCAGCTGTGAGACTTTCTGTTACTCCGTCTCCTACACGTTCAACTCGTAAACATGCTTCTGCCTTGGGATTGTCTGATCGAACAGTCAGAAGAATTCTACACACGGATCTGACATTCCATCCATACAAATTAATGATCGCTCAGAAACTGCACGAACACGACTGGGAAGTCCGCTTGTCGTGCTGTGACGATATCCTTCAAAATGTTCCTGCAAATGCTGTTCTTCTCACAAGTGATGAAGCTCACTTTCATCTCTCAGGCTTCAGAAATCGTCTATAACAGTGTATAGTGAATAGAGGCCACCATTTGCAGGATGTAATTTTTAAAACCAAATGAATAAAAACTGTAACACTTTGTTTAAACAATAGTGAAATTAATTTTTAATAAATGTTGTTTCTTTCTCCTTTTTTTAACCTTTAAAATGTGGGAGGTATTTCTGCCACACCCTGCACTTCATGAACTGGGATGTGAATTGGGACATAGTTTTTCTCATGGATGATGCACCTCTGGGCATTTTGCGATGCAGATCTTTGTTTAAAAACGCATGAATGTACACATACTAGAAAAAATGAGTACATAAATGTACACAGTAAAGAAAATAGCATTCAAATATGATGCAGGTAGTGTCAATCGCTAACCAAAATGTGCACATTAGGAAGAATCACACACAAAGATATGTAGCTTAGAACATGATACATTAAAACAGTGTTTTTCGTCCTAACTGAAAAAATACTCACACTCACAAACACTTACAAATCTATACAGAAATGGCATAGAAAGAATTTGTTACTGAAAAAAACAGAAGTGAGAGAAAAGTGAGATGGACCGATTCTTTCATCCCTAACCAACACCAGTGGCAAGTTCTCCAAAGCAGACCCAACTGGACATGAACACTGGAGAGGAAAAAGGAGAGGGAATTTTTTATGAATCACAGAAATCCCATCCTGCTCCACCTCATCAGCTTTTGGCTTATGTTGACATTGTACCAAAAATAAGATGGACAACTTGAAATAAATCACCTCTCAGCTTGTCCACTTGCATTTTGGTAAAGCCCTGTACGGCTGCTGCTTAATTTGAATTGAGCTAATGTTAAAAAATTAATACTAGAAGGATGGAAGGAAGGAAGATCAGCAAAGCAACTGAGGAACTCAAGTGCCTTTGGCTGGAGGAAAGTCTGGAAAAGGAGATAAATATTATGACCTCCTTTGCCTTAAGAGGGTTGTGTAATTCCCACCAGTATCTCTGCCTAAAACCACCAAAAAAGGGGCACTTCTACTCATTGCCAAATCAAAACTGCAAGAATGAGTACGTCCCATCCACTCTCAAAAACACCACAAATAGATACTAAAATAGCAGCCTAGGATGCAAGATTTCCTTAAAGCTTGATGGTAATAGGACTTTTTCCAAGGCACCACCAATTTTTCCACACCAGATGTATTAATGGGAGGTACCAAATAGCTCTGTGATAGAAAATGCTTGCACAGGGATGTACGTTCAGTCTAGAGCATCTTCAGATAAAGGAAATCAGGGAGCAGGGTGAGGAGAGGTCTTAAGGTCTTTGAAAGCCATTATCAGACAGAGGGAACATACTGGGCTAGATCAGAGGTAGGATGTCAGGTGCCCGCCAAATGTTTTGGACGACAGCTCTCCTAGTCCCTGTCCCCTGGCCATGCTGGCTGGCTCTGGATTATGGGAGTTGTAGTCCAAAATAGTTGGTGGGCACAAGGTTGCCTCCCCTTGTCAAAATGGGTCAGTAGTTTAACTTGGTATAAAGTAGCATCACATGTTGTATGTTCCCTTCCGACCTTCCTGCACTTCTTTCCCATGAACTATAATTACAGTCTTTCAAAAATCTGACAGCACAGACCTTCTCTCTCATATTCTCTGAGCTTTCCCAAAGTCCTCGAAAGGTTTTTACCTCATCTTGGGACTTGACCAGAGTCTTGATGTATCGATGATCTTTCATTCCATCAATCATGCTTCTCCGGATCTGGAGAGAGCGAGAAAACATGCAGGGGGATTGGGTATCACGCAGTGCTGAGGACCAGCGGTAGCACGTGGGAAGTTCAGTTCACTTGTCAAGAAAAGCTGTATAAAACTATGAGACAGGCAATAAAAATGGAAATTGTTCCCATGTTCTCCATCTAGATGCTGAAGAAGTCAAGAGTCTTGGCTTTATTAACAGAAGAACCTTGACCTCGGATGCTTTGTACTTAGTCCCTTCCTCCTCTCCCTCTGCTGTGTCTTTGAATTCTGCCATAATCTCAGGTTCTGCATATGTTATTACCCAAGGAGCCCATCCCTCTGCGAGATCTGTCAGAAATGCTGGGATAAGTGGGCACTCCTCTAAATGCTGTTTCATGCAGGACAGACTTTGTGTGCAGATGCCCCAAACTGCACGTAGCATGGCATTTACATGGGGCAAGAAGCCCTGTCGAGTGGTGGGTGATGTTGGCATATTGCAAAACACACAGGGCATATGCAGTTTTCTGCACAAAACTGTAAGAAATGACTGGGATACGTCTATGTCACTGCCTGCGACAACGCTTGCTGAATGGCTCCTGTCATCATGTCAGCACCCAGTTTACTAAGGAGGGTGGACTAGCGCCTGGCACCATAATGGGGCACATCTGCAAAGGAAATAATAGTGGTGGCACCTCCATTCGCTGGCCTCGGCACAGGGCTACGAGGACACCATGAGCCTGTTTACGTGTCGAGTAGGGCTTTGCCCACATGCTTTGAATTAACGGCGACGCATGAATGGGGCTGCCATCTCTAGTACGCCACTTACTTCCTCCTTGTTCTCATCCTCCAGTTCAGCATCAAGGAAGTCCAGTGTCACCGGTTCCTGGAAATTAATGATCTGGAAGGGAAAAGAGATGATGAGTTTGGTGAGAGGCTCAAACCATTGTCTGGTGAACTGTAAGCATGTTGAAATCATCCCAGTTTTAGCCCTTCTCACAGCATGGATGGCATGAGGTCTTGCCACTCATCGCATATGGGGCATGTTCACATGTAAACTGACCCTGACAATAAGTCATGTGAACAGCCCGCAGTGACCATGACACCATCGGTTGCTGGCCTCTCTTTCTCCACTGGTTCTCCCACAGGCATCCCCGGGAACACTGTAGGAGGCGTGAGGAATTCCTGCAGTTTCCGATCTGCCGCGGCTTTTTCCCCCTTTACACTTTCCCCCTCGCAGAGATCCTGAAAGCTGGCTGCTCTGAGCAGCTCCTTCAAAAAGCCCCAGAGGAGGCAAGGCTGAACCATTCACAGCTAGATAAAATCCACAGGTGCCCAGGAAGCCACCATCCATCTGTGTGCCAGGAGACCCTGTTATCTGGAGTTGTCTGTGTCAAAAGGGATGCACGCCTTTTCTTGAAGGGAGGCATTTCTGCAAAAGTTGATGGGGCTCAGGCTGAACACGCTGCAAATACAAGGAGCCCGGAGGGTGGCTGTGGTCCTACTGCACCGAGCCACTGAAATGGTTATTGATCGGCACAGGACCGACGTGGTTAAATAAATTGCTGTGGTTTCCGTTCATCTCTGACATGTCGCCTGCCTATTAATAATGCCAATGAACTCAGCTGGAAGTTTCTGCCAGTAAAACATTTCTCACTTTGATCTGTGCCATTTCTCAGAGCCCTAATACCTGGCTGGCCTTTTAGTGACAGATTTATTTGACTAGTATCCAAACGGGAAGCCTAGATCCCCCTGCCCCATCCAGATGGATACACAGCTTCCCCGGAGATAAATTAGCCCAGGGCTCCTCATTCAAGCCTTTTCTTTTGTTTAATATCCCAAGGATGTAATATTTCATAAAGGGGTCCAGTTAATTCCTGCCAATCCCTGCCAGGAGTGGAGGGGGAGTCTATATATCACATTCGCAAGACATGCCAATTAATGCTGTGTGGCTAATAGGAACACCATTTCCTGCTCCAAGCCAAGCACAGCAAATGGGTCCCAGCACTGGGGTGGTGAATAAGCAGATGAAACTGGATTCATCGGCTCCCTGAGTGTCTGGGATCAATCCTGCCCAGTCTCCCCAGTCATCGTTTATCAGCCATGTTAGAAAAATCGTGTTGCATAAACACAAACACGGAGGATAAGCAACAGAGAGCACAGCTGGGACCAGCTGATTAGGCTCTTCCATGCACAGGGCATGCTCTGCTTGGGATTGTGGGGCTGCAGGACACCATCAAAGGGCCACTGGCTGATAGTTAACTATGGCATTCCCAGAATATGGGCGATTTGCTGCTGAAGGGGATTGTGCCTCCAGGCCGACTCGCTGGCTGGCTGGCTGACGCGTAGGACACCCAGCCCCTCTAGGGTCAGCGGGCTTTGCTTGCACTGAGGTAAATGGGTATGTGTGAAGGATGCAGTTATGGGCAACTCTGGTGATGCTCTGATATTCTGCCTTGGAGAATTGGCCACTGGAGATGTTCCATCTGTTGACAGAGCCCTATGGTGCAATCCAGTGCATGCTTACGCAGAAGTAAGCCAACTGAATTCATTGGGACTTCCTCACAGGTAAACGGGTATAAGATTGTAGCCTAAATCTTCCACTTTTTGGAAAGAGGGATTTTGACAACAAAGACATTTTTGGACAACACAGAAAGGGGGGTTATATTTCATATGTTGATTCAGAATAACCAACCCAATCTTGGGCTGGAAGCCTAATTTAAAATATTCCATGACCGATCATCTGTTCTCAGGAGATATAATGTTCAGGAATGTTCTCTGACAGACATCACAGCATATTCTTCCACTTAGCAATTTAAAAGAAAGCTCTGAAAGTCTGTGCAACTACAGTGAAGATAGTGGAATATCAATTTGGTTGAAGATTAATATTCAAAATTCTGTGTTGCAGGGAGACTGGATGGAAATCAAGAGGGCAGAAGACCAGAGAGACAAATGTGTAAGTCTTCCCAAGAGGCGCAGGGAAAGGCAGGATGGGTGCACGACATTTGTGGGAAGGGGAGGGGCCAGAGTAAGTGCAGCGGGCTGAATTTCACATACAGATTTTAAACAATTAGACAAAGCTTTGTCTGTTAGTCAGTAATAATAGCCGTCTTCCACATCTTATGGGGAGGGTGCACTGCTGATTTCAGGTAGCAGGTTTACTTTGCAGTTAGAGGGCGGCATGTGGTGGTAAGGGCTCAGTGGTGGATCAATGCGGAGAGTGCGCTTGTTTGTGACAGCTGCTTGTATACGCTTTCAATCTGATGGCAAATTGCCACCACTAACATTTCCACCCAACTCATTAATTCCCAGCAAGACAGCACTAAATAGCTGCCGTTAGGCAGATGCATCCACAATTGACACAAGAGCAAGAACGGAACAGGTCACTGTTTATCACATTTACATTTGAAGGAAGAATGGCAACGGCCTATGGATATTTTCCCAGGTGCTTGTCAGGACGAAAAGCGGGAACAGACAGCGGATAATGCCACATATACACATGTGTTGCGCTGGCAGCTAACACTTTGGGACAAATGAGATGGGAGTGATCAAAATCTTTTGTTAATGATGGTGGGTGAACAGTAAGATCCAGAGGAGAAGAAAACTGCCCTTACCTGGGGTCGCAAATTTGGGTGTAACAACACATATCCATTCAGATCGATAGCGAATACGTAGCCGTTAGCCCCTAACTGGATGGGAAGACAAAAAGAGAGGGGTTTCTAAAGAGAAATAAATAACAGCTCAAATAGCAAAGAGAGGAAAGAGCTGAACTGTATTAACGTTTTCATGCCATGATTAGAAAGGAGGCTACCGATCTCACTACCACCACTTCCGCCCCCTCCTCTTCCACAGAATCCTGACCCCCAGCATGGGACAAACATTCACAAGGCATTCTAACTTAAGAGGGAGGACTTCTAGTGCTGTTTGTACAGAAGAGGGCCCCTCGACAGTGGGCAGGTGGGGCTGATTTGGTGTGGGAGTGAAGAAAGCGACGAGGATAATTCTGTCCAAAGCTAAGCCTGGTGCTTATTCTCAGAGAAGCCCATCGTCCCTGCCTGCACGCTTTTTAACACGGCTGAGCCCATGAGGAGGCTGATGTGTGCACAGATTCCATGCTAGGGAAGGTGATTTACGCACATTGTATCGCGGCGTCAGCTTCTTGATATCATTCAGCACCACATCAATCCCCACAACACCCAGGATGAGCTGATTCTGGAAACACCAAACAACAAAGGTAGTTATGTTCAAATGAGAAATCACAACGGCGCAGGCATAATCCACTGGCAGTGAAAGCTCTGTATATCCCGACTGTCTCTGCTCCAAAGCAGTGCTGGGCAACCGGTTCTTTTTGTCTGGGGCAGTCGGTTGGCGGCTGTGGTGGGCAGTGCTGAAGCTATCAGCCGGCAGTGGGTAGGGCCAGAGGCAAGGGTGTGCAGGCCCCTCGTTTCCCAGTTCGGCCACCCTCTTTGCTTCCCCTTTCTGCCCAGTGGGCTGCCGAGCGAGCGTCAGGACATGTGTGCCAGGGGTCCGGGCTGGCTGTGTGAAAGGAGGCTGAAGGCCTGCATGCAGCCCAAGGCTGCAGGTTGCCCTTCCCTGGTCTGAAGATAAGGGTGGCCAAGGCACAGCCTAGCTGCATGGCCAGAAGCCTAATGCTCATGAAAGAGGAGGAAGATCCTCTACCAGGTGAAGAGCTGGTAGAGCGACACTTCACTCTTGCAGAGGTTTCACTTCTTGAACTCCTAAGTATTGCCCAGGTGACTGTCCTTTAATTTCTACATGTTCTAGAAGATGACCAAAATGACATTGCATTCATATCCCAGCATTTTCTTCTTGTAAGGAACCCAAGTTAGCTTACATAGCTCCTATTGATCCCCACAACAACTCTGCAAGGTAAGTTAGCCTGAGAATGACTGGCCCAAAGTCACCCGGTGAGCTTCGTGGCTGAGTGGGGTTCAGGACCCAGGTTGCCCAGTCCAACATCTAACCACACTGGTGCTCTTGAAGTCTAATCTTGTAAATGCTCAAATACGAACCTGGACTACACGGGCTTCCCAAAAGAAGTAAAATTATGACGCGGTGAACCTGAACCATTAATGAAGAACTTGAACATGTCCAAAGTGGAATGTTAACATCATCTTGTAAATAAATTGCTGTGCCACTTGGATTCATGTTATACTTTCCACTTTTGTACTGAGCCAACTGTGATCTCAATAGCATCCTATAACTCCCAGGAGTCTGTCTTGCCTTGCAATACTGAAATGGGAACTCTGTTGCACAAACTCTGGGGGCCCAAGAAACTTCTCCAACAAAAGAAGCAGAGGCAAAGAAGACCTGTGCCAATAGTAGACCCATCACCATTGGAAAATGTTAACTTTGGATGGGCTGACGCCTTTGATGAACGCCTTTGCTGCTCAGGTAGAAAAAGTCAAATCTGCTTCACCATGTGCCACAGTCCCAGCCCTGAGTAAGAGCCTCTGTTTAACCACACCCCAAATGCAAAGAAATGGAAAGAGCTCGGCACGTCACATAGTGTCTGGTGTGGCCCTCTGCGGCTGTACTACAGGATATTTATTTATTTAGAAGCCTCGGGACAGCTCACAATAATAAATAAATAAGAACAGAATAAAACAATATAATATGAGTCGACCTGGCCTGAAAAATAAAATAAATAAATAATATTAACAATTAAAATAGTGTTTGAATAAAAAGGTCTTCGCCTGGCGCCGAAAAACAAATAATGACAGCGGCAGGCGGACCTCTCTGGGGAGCGCATTCCATAGATTGGGTGCCACCGCAGAGAAAGCCCTCCTCCGAGCACTTACCCTCCTAACTTCCTTCATGGAGGGTTCCCGGAGAAGGGCCTCTCCCGCAGATCTCAAGGGGCAGTCGGGCATATATGGATGTAAGCGCTCTTTCAGGTAACCAGGTCCCAAGCCGTTTAGGGCTTTATAGGTCATAACCAACACCTTGAATTGGGCCCGGACTTCAATGGGAAGCCAGTGAAGCTGATGGAGAAAAGCACTCCTTGCCACTGCTGTCATCTGAGCTTCCAGTGGGTCGAGGAGCACTCCCAAGCTGTGGACCTTGTCCCTAAGAGGGAGTGCAACCCCGTTCAGGACTAGGTTCAGGTCCCCTTCCCTGAAGCCCGATCCGCCAATCAACAGGACCTCCATCTTGTCTGGATTGAGCTTCAGTTTATTGGTCCTCATCCAGCCCATTACCTCAGCCAGGCACCGGTTCAGCACAGCCACTGCCTCACCTGGATTGGTAGAGAACGAGAGGTAGAGCTGGGTATCATCAGCGTACTGATGATTCCGCAGCCCACACCTCCTGATGACCTCTCCCAGCGGTTTCATGTAGACGTTAAACAGCAGAGGGGACAAAATGGATCCCTGTGGTACTCCATGGCATAACTGCCATGGCGCAGAGCCATAATCCCCCAGCATCATCTTCTGGAATCGGCCATTGAGATAGGAGTGGAACCACTGCAAAGCAGTGCCTCCGACCCCCAATCCTGCTAGCCTATCCAGAAGGATACCATGGTCGATGGTATCGAAAGCCGCTGAGAGGTCCAGGAGAACCAACAGGGACGCACTCCCCCTGTCTTTCTCCCTGCACAGGTCATTGTACAGGGCGACCAAGGCAGATTCAGTACCATACCCAGGTCTGAAGCCGGACTGAAATGGGTCCAGATAATCAGTTTCCTCCAAGAGTGCTTGGAGTTGTCCCACTGCCACCCACTCCAACACCTTGCCCAGAAACAGGATATTGGCCACCGGTCTATAATTAGTGGCCATCTCTGGATCCAGTGATGCCTTCTTCAGGACCGGTCGGACTACCGCCTCCTTTAAAGGGGCAGGTACCCGGCCCTCCCTCAGAGAGGCGTTAACCACTTCCAAGATCCAGATCCCTATCCTGTGCTTGGCGTTGTTAATTAGCCAAGATGGGCAAGGGTCCAATAGGCAGGTGGTGGGACGTACTCGTCCAAGCACCTTGTCCACATCATCAGGCCGAAGTAACTGAAATTCATCCATCAATTTTGGACCAGACGGCAACATTGGCACCTCCCCAGAAGTCTCTGAATCCACTCCCAGTCCACTCAGTGAAGTATATGGTGGCTGTTAGAAGAGTTGTACAGAACTTGGTTGTTGCTCTGCAGTGCTGCCAAAATCTGCTATGTGTTGGGAACAGAGTTGAGTCGGTGACTCAGTCCCATCGGGAAGGCTGAATCTGGAGTAGGCTGCTGCCAGTGGCTGCAGTCCTCCTGGTGCTGCGAACCTGGAGATTTCAAATTCCCTGGGAGTAAATTGAATGTTGATCTAAGACCTGTGTTTTGTTCTCTGATGCCTACTTGCTGGCTTCCACAGGACAAAGGAGTTTTAGGTTCCAGAACAGATGCAGAAAGAGCCACTGCGTTTTAGCAGTGACTGCTGCAAGCACAAGCATCCCCCGCCTATGGAACTGAAATGGAAGAAGCACCCAGAAGCACCCAGTCCAGTCCAGCCACACCATCATGCTTCAGGGTTGCTAGATTTTATAATGACCCAACATGGACAGCAGGTGAAGGCAGCCTCAGCAATCATGAACATCTGTGGGCTGAGAACCAAGCACAATTCAGCCAGCGAGTAACCTGGGTAATCAGAAGTGGCTTTGTCTAAAGAGTCTGGCTCTAACTGTCAAGGTGCAGCCCAGGAGAAAAATTAGATCTTGCTTAGAGGCTTCATCCTTTACTCCAGTTAGGATTGTTCAAGAGGGCTGAATGTCTGACCAGATGGTCTCCTGGGATGCAGCTCAAAGCAAACTGCTCCCAGCAGCCTAGCATTGCAGGGGGAACAAGAGCCCTTCCCATGATCGATGGGGACACTGTCCTGGCTCAGGCTCTTCTATCCTAGCTATAGGTTTCCTTAAGAGGAGTAGATTTTTCTTTGACGGAGACACCAGTGTCTGCACCTGCAGCAAGCCACCATGTCAAATTCGACAATGCGCAGCATGGAATAATTGTTGCAATGGAGCTGCCATGCTGCTTTATGAGGCAATAACTAGGCTCCCCGGAGAATAAATGGCTTGGTCTTTGGCCTCATCACTTACCAAGTCAAGAAACAGATCATTGCCTGCTTAAAAACAAGCTGACATAGAATGCCATGGCAGGTCTATTACTGCTAATAAATCTAAACAAACACGAATGCAGGAGCATAAGGCAGATGAGACAGACAATGGACTCACGCTGGGATTCTGCTCCTTAGGGAGGGGGGAGGTATTTCTGATCTATTTAGTGGAGTTCGTTTGTCTGGCAAGTCAGCTGCCATCATGAAGTGCGACAAGTGTCCTTGAAATACTGATGGCACAGACGGTGCAGCCATATTGTTGCTGCTGGCTTGTGGGAGCTCCCCGTGGGCCCTCACCTGGGTACGAGTGGCCCATGGCCTCCTGACCTTGGCAGAGTTGCAGCACCGGGAGCTCCCAGGCCATCCACACAAGGCCCTGCTCTTACGTGTCTCACAGCTCATCTGCGCTTGCGGGTTTTGGACACATCACTGCACATGTTCTGAGGAACTGCGCCCCACCCTGCTGCTTCTCGCTTCCTCTCATGAGACAACTGTGGGCACCAGGTGAGGTTAAAGACACTGCGGGACAGCAAGCCCCCCAAAATCTTGGCACTCACAGCAGGAATATCTGGGTGAAATTTCCCGTCCTGCCTTAGGCAGGGGTATGGATGATGTGTACATTACGACTTCTGGTATGTTTTTAAATCCGTATAGATTATTTCTCACTTGAAGGCAGAATTGATTTTCTTGCTGCTAACTCTAATTTTAGGTACCGTGACACTCAGTGCCCTGGTTGGGAGTGCAGCCCTTGAACCCTATTTTAAGACTAGTGATGCGCTGGGTGAACAGAGGGACTCGTGCAACTGTCCCTCTAGCACAGAGGCAGGCAACTTTTAGGGCCATGCAGGGCAATTAGGGAAACTGACTGAGGCACAAAAGACAAGTAGCTTGCCCAGGAGACCTGAGCACAAAGTAGAGCTGGGGTCTGGGCTGAATGGACCAGGCACATTTTCCGCATCCATAGCTCAGCTCCATGGACCCCACTGCACAGAAGCGAACGCCTTTTCTCCTCCCATCTTCCTGCCACACAATTCATTCCTCCCTTTCCCTTTCTCCGCATTCTGCATCGCCAGCCACAGACACACGCTCTCTTCCTCTGGGTGATGCTTAGGGGAGCACCAGGAAGCGACCAGGGCCACACCGCTGCCCGCGGACACCACACGGACACACTAAGCCACGCGGCTTCCCTCAGAGAGGCTGACAAGCCGCCCTAGGGGAGGTTAGAAGCCACTCGAAGTTGCCACGGCTTCTCGCACGGTTTAGAGAGCCATCCATGCCTGGGCGTGTTGCCTGACCCTGAGCGAGAGAGAGAGAGAGTCCGAGTCTCTTGGCCGGAGTGGTGCGGAAGGGCTGCTGCTCCGGCCGAGGATCCCCGACACCTTGCAGCTCCTCCTTCTCGGGCCCTACTCAGGGGCATGGCTGAGGGAGTGCCCACGGGGCTCCGCTCACCCACGAGGCAGCAGCTGTCTGGCCCTTCCCACCTGCCCGCACTCAGCACGTGAAGCTGTGGCCAGATGGGGTTGGGGGGCATTCTGCATGTCAGCCTGTGCCCGCCTCCCCACGGAAGCTGCAATGCCCCCAGTTGAGCGGTGCGGCAGGGCAGGGCAGGGGTGCCTCCCTTCAGCCGCACTGCACCCTTTCCCCAGCCCAAGCGCTTGCTAGTGAGGGAGGCGATTCTGCCTGTCAGTCGTCATCCTGCTCCTCTCAGGGCTGCGGTGCAGCATCCCCCGGGATACTGGCTGACGGAGTGAAGGGGGCAGCCAGTGCCCGAGGAACACTGCTCTGTCCAATTGTTACGGGGGCAGAGCTGGGTCCACAGGCAACTCTAAGCCCAGGATGGCTCCACGCATCAGCAGAACCTGGCTGCTGCCTGCTCCTGCTCTATCCATTCGCTGCCTCGCCCCATGCTGACTACTCCAGCAGGTCACAAATTGGGTCAGGGAGATCAAGTCCTGGCCAGTTTGGAACTGATTCATAAACAATTTCTTGACATGTGAAAACACCTTTTCTGTTTACGCATGTTATCTATTTTTATTTATTAATTAAAAGCTTTTCTATCCCGTCCCCTGCAGAATGTCTTGGGGTGGCTTACAATAGGATTCCATAGGGCTCCATAGGCAAGAAAGATGCAGAACATAGGAGACTCTAAGCGCTTTCTCGCTTTGCTCCCCCACTACTTGGTGCTTTCTGGACTTCTAGTGCTATAAACCAACAGTTATGGTATAGCTAGTCTATCTCTTCTTCCTTAACAGACTTTTTGTGGAAAGAAAAATGATGGAAGAAAAAGTGGGAAAGCACAAGAGTATTACAAGCTGAAGATGACACCATTTGCCTGGACCCTCTGAAATTCCGTGCAGAACACAGGACAAAAACACAACCCAAAGCACCCTCTGTCTCTGTCTCACGGAAACACACACCCCACAAGCTCTTCACCAGAAACTCTTCTCAATGACCATTGTGGATCCACAATAGACAGGTTAGAGCAGAGGTAAAATCAGCTGTCGGCGAAAGTTAGAATGGGGAGCACCCTGCAAGGTGAAAGCATACCTTCTTCTCACTGCTGCTGTCCTCGGTGAGGTTGAACACGGGCAGGGTGCCCGTCACCACCAGGCCCAGACCCTGTCAAGAGCGAGAAGGCACGATAAATACAAGGCACTCTTTATAGGAGGCCAGCCGGTTCAGGAGGCTTGATAGTGCCTCCCATGCATGTCACTGCATCGCTGGAGAAAACCGGAGAAGAAGTCAATCTTTTGGGATGCTGGGCTGGGCTGGGACCCTGGAGGGTGAAATGGTATCAAGCAATCTTCTCTTATGAAGCTGCAGTGTATGGGCCATGCCAGCAAAAGAACATGAAAGCAATAGACCAGCTGTGGGATCTTGCAGAATGGCTTCTTCTCTTACCAAAGCATCCTGATAGACGTTGGTCCACTGAACCTGTTTTGCTTTGTTTCCTGCCAAGACCATGGGTCTTCCAAGGACATCCAGATATTCCTGCAGGGAGAGGAGAGGAAGAAAGACGTATATGTACCTTCACCCTGTAGAGGAAACATGATACATAGCATGCATGCTCTGGCTTTTTCTCTCTGTCAGAGCTCCACTCGAAATAAGGAATATTTCGTCAAGCTAATTCCTAGCCTGGAAAAGCATCAAAGGGTCCACTGGAGGAGAAGAGAAGGAAATGCCTGCTAGTAACAGTTCTGAATGCCAGTGGAGGTGGGAGACCTCTTCTTGTGCTGTGAGAAGCAAGGGGGATGTTTTCGGTGCCCTCAGGCAGAACGCACAGAAAGCATCACAAAAGGATGGAAAAGGAGACTGGACTAGCCAAGACGCTGCCATGATGAGATCGGTGCCCCATATTGTGTTTTATGCCTGGGTGAGTGTATTGCTTACTGTTGCTTGTCAGCCCTGCTTTCCCGTGCCCAGCGCAGCACAAGGACGGCAAGGCAATCTTTGCTGCAAAGAAGGGGATCTTCTGTTTCACAAGGAAAAAAATGCATGGAAAAAATGAATCCTGCCATGGGGCTTGCAAAGTTCTCAACAGACCCAGGGAAGAGGCACATACAGCACACCTTTGCATAACATTTGCTTGTGCTGGTTTATATGGCCAGGAACACATTTAGGGAAGCTTTCAGAGAGCCCCCTGCCCAACTCTGTTCTTGCAGGGAACCAACAAGATCGCACTCTCGTCATCTTTCTCCTGACCAACTGTACAAACTGAAACTCATCCAAGAAAACCTGGGCCATGCTGTGCCCAAACCTGTCCTCAGTCAACTGTTGCAGCACTGGAGCCTGAGTCCCAGCAGCTGAGAGGTTTTTTTTTATCATGGAAGTGCTTAGCAAATATATTACAGTGGGCCTTGGATAGGTCTAGGAGGTCTTTGGGGCCAGCTTGTAATAGACCCTGGATTACCCTAAAAAGCTGCCCTTGGGTGGCAAATAGAAGACTGAACAAAGGCAATGAGATCCTGCCCCAAAGTGTGCCTGATTCTGGGTACATACCAGGGTTTGATTGCCTCCACTAGGAGTTTTTCTTCATCTAAGCTGCCTTCTGCTTTCTTTCTGCACTCTCAGCTCTGAGGAACACCATGGAGCCTTACGAGCTCTGCTACTGTGAGGGCTCTCCAGAGTGGCTGTGCCACCTGTGCGGGTCATCGCCATGTTCCACAGATCAGCCAGGGCTTCCACAGGAGTGCCCGTCACCACCAGCTACAAGTGTCCCTAAAGCCATCTGGAGACTGCCCAGATCCATTCGTCTCTGGGAATGGGCCAACTTAATGGGGCTTCTGCCCTTGTAGAGGTGAAAAACTGCCATCAGTCTAGATCCCAGGAGGTGGTGATCTGACCACATCAAAGGTATGGGTGTCTCAGCTGCCAAACACCAAACCACTTGCTGACCCCGCACGTTGTCAAACAGCATCTATTTAGAGAAGGTAAACTAACTGATATGCCACACAAAGTACTCTACTCGAATCCATCCCTTTCAATTGATTTACTCCCTGCCCTATTAAATTATTCTTCAGATCTTCCTAATCCATGTATTTATCACTCAGTTAATTCAGGATGATCCCAAATTCAATCTCCTTTCCCTTCATTCCTCCCACGCATCTGCTGAAAGCTCAAGAGCCACCTGCCTGCTTCTTTCGCCTGTTATAATTCCCAGCTGATGCTGACTTGTAGCAGTGTAAGACAAAATAAATAAATAAATAAATAAATAAATAAATAAATAAATAAGATCTGTTGCTCATTCAGCTAGGTGCATTATGAAAGACCTCTGGAACTCATCCTACATAGGTCCACCCCGGCAAAGCCTCTGAGATCCAACCAGATCGCTCACACTTCCTGCTCTTCCCAAAAATGAAGTGGCCTTTTCAAATGCTCCATTTGAACACCCTTGCCTTTTGTTTGTTTGTTCACTGTTCAACTGGAACGCCCCAAAAAGCCCAATTAACCTGCTGCTGTTCCTCCAATCCTGTTTCCTCTTATCCCAAGCAAACACACACACACACACACACACACACACACACACACACACACACGAGTGAAACTGGAAGGACAATAGAGAGGCCCAGTCTCTCCTCTGCTCTACAGGCAGACAAGGGCCTGGTGGATTTTGGGTATGAGCCTCTGTTTGAAGAGGGATGGGCCCAATTTGTGAGGCTGGGCTGCTTACTCAAGAGGTGTCTGCGTTCTGAGTTCCATGCTCTGAAATATTCATTCCGCTCACCCAACATTTATCTCTAGATTTACAAGACTAGGTTAAAAACCATCTATTTTCAGCTACTAAAATGTTTCTCAAGTTGGCCAGGGCTAAACTCTTGAAAGTAGAACACTACAAAAAAGAAAATGCCAAATGGACAGGACCGAGCGGCTCATTTCCAGGGAACTTCCTTCTGCATTAACACACACACACTCAGAGTGTGAAGCTCTGTAGCCTGGGAAAAAAAACCTCATATGAAGTTGCAGATGAAAAGAAAGACTTCCCTATAGAACAGCAGACCTGGAGTTGCAGGTCAAAAGTTACTGGATTCCTGAGAGACAGATTCTGTTGTTTTCTTCTGGGAACAAAGGACATAATTGTTGAGATTGGCTTCTGTTCAGAAAATGCAAGTCAGCTGCAAAATTGAGTCCACGAGTTAAATCCTTAAAATGGAAATAAGTCCTGGACACAAAACTCAACTGTCTCCTGGGTCATTAATGGGGACATCTGCTGTATGGAATATCAAATAGAGCACCATCATCCACCCACTTGATAAGGATCTCTGTGCAGACAAGTTCAATCAGCAGAAGAGACGCTGTGCCACAGCTTGTGTGGTCTACTGTTTGGTAAAGTTCATGTAGTACGTCATGATGCAGACAGAAAAAGAAACAGCAAGAGTACAGAGAGAACTAGCCTCTGATGCTGGGACATAAAACATTACAGAGCTCCAAAGTTTCAATGAATCTCCCTTACGGTATCACATAAACCAGTATTATGGCAATACCCAAATTGTGGCAAAGTTATCAGCTTTGGCACCTGTGCAGGCTTCCAAAAGCAACACATATCCTGGCCTCCCCCCACCCTCCGTTTCTTTCATGCATCTCACAAAAAACACTTTAACAACCAAAGCTTTCTCAAATAATCAAGATTCTGGTTGAGCAAGATTGGGCTTCTTCGAAGAAGTTTCAAAAGGCGTGCTAAAACTTGCTGGCCCCTTTCTCAAGAATATGACCCTATTTTTGAAGTACTTTGTATATGCAGAAAAGCGTTGGGACTTTAATATTTGACTCCTCATTTATACTACCAAAGGGGCACTTCAAATATTACAAAAATCCCACCAGGGGAAGCACATGTGTAAATGATACACATGTCCCTATAGGAATTCTCCTGTGTATAGGTTGTGAACAATTTTATTTATTTATTTAATCTCTGTACTGCCCCATAACTCAAACTCTCTGGACAGTTTACAACAATGCATCATAAAAACAAAACAATAAAATACAAACATAAAAACAAAGCAGCATTGAAATAAATTTAAAATAGCTACAATGTACAGAAAAATTGACTCAGTAATTGGAAAAATAAAATCATTTGGGATAGCTTGTCTCCTCTACTCTTTGGGTAGCTGAGTAAAACTTTAAAGGCTTCAGCATAAAACAGCATCTTAGCCTGTTGCTGAAAAGATGACTGGTTTGGCATCTGGCGGGCCTCAGCGGGGAGGCTGTTCCTAGGATGGGGGGCCGCCACCAAGAGAGCCCTCCTCCTTGTTGCAGCTATCCAAGCCCCCCTTGGAGTTGGCATGCAGAGAAGGCCCCAGAAGTTGAGTGTGGTGCCCAAGGGACCACTGCTGGGAGAGGTACTCTAACAGGGAATTGTGTGTGCATAAGTTTCACTGTGTGTGTACATGCTGGAACGCAACAGCTCACTCTGGCTTTTTCCATGCCTGTATTCTCAAGGAAGTACACCCATGTGCAGTCCTACAGGAAAACTAATCCCCACGTAGAGGTGTAGGCATTTTGTTATACTTCGAACAGTCCTCATAATCTGCACGCCAGCATTACATGGATCCACGCAAGGACAGAGCTACGCGACGGTCAAGCTCCCCTTGCTTCACCTCCTAATACCCAGAGCCTCGGCAGAAAGACTAAAATCACACTGCAAAAAATAAAAACAGATTAAAGTCGCGCGGGGAGGGGAGACGGGGGCCCTGAACTGAAGTGCTCTGGAACCAGCCCCCCTGGTCCCCGACCCGCTCCGGGGGGCTCCGCCGGCAACGGGGAGGGCTGCGGGCGGTGGGGGAACGAATGGCAACACCGATTCCGCGGCCGAGAGCCGCCTCTGTTGCCTGTTTGTCTTTTGTAAGCATGTTAAGGGATCGTATGTGCCAATCAGTCCTCACTGTCAGCATGAAGGAAACACGCCCTTTCCGCAAATCGATTAACCCTCCCTGCAGGTTGCCATGGTGAAATAAGGCAGGCACGAGCTCCAGCCCCGGGGCGCTCGGGGAATGTATTATTCCGGACGATTTGATACAGGAGAGGGAGAGCGAGCGAGCGAGAGATGTAAAGGGAAAACAGCATCGCAAAGGGAGCGGGGAGACGCGCAGAGTGAAGAGAGAGAAGAGGAAAGGAAAAGCCCGATAGGGACAGAATTATTGAAATTCAGTGCAGAAGGACGAGTCGGTGCGAAGGGAAACTTGCGTCACGTCCTGCAGATCACGAACTTGTGGCTCGGGTTTTCATGGTTCTGGGAAAACTATCTTCCCGCCGCCACTATTCTGTACCCTTGCAACGAAGGCATCGCCTGCTATTGTTGCTGTTCGAGAGGAGACGCAGCACTGTCCCCCGCAGGGCGGCCGCCACAGCCAGCGACGCAGAAAAATTCCTGCAGAGGCCCTTCTTGGGCAGGGAAGCTGCCCTTCGGCCGTGTCGGCCGATATTCCGACGAGCCCAGAATGGTCAATGCGGAACTGCAGTGGCTCTCCGGGGCTTTAGGACTGCTGCTGCCATTGGCCCCTAGCTCTACCTAGGACCTTCCACATGCAAGACATGTGCAGCACGAGTGAGCTACAGCACCTCCCTAGATTACCTGTAGCATGACGCATGTGTAAAAATATATATATGGATATGTTTTTATCTCAACCTTCAACTCAGGAATTCAGGAAAATGCACTCAGTTTTCTCATCATCTTCACCTTCATGCAAGGTAGACGCAGCTGACCAGGAGACGGGTCATTGAGCTCCAGGGTCGAGTGGGGCCTGAACAGAGGTTTTTCTGGAACTGTATCAAAGGAGAAGCTGGGGTGGGATATGGGGTGCTCTTAATGAGCAAGTCACAGCCATGCAACTTTTGTGTGTGTCTGTGGAGGGGGGGGTGAGTGGTGATGCACACAGTGACCAGGTTTGCATGGCTTGCAAGCCTGAATGGTTTCCGTGACTCCATTTTTTCCTCTCAGTCTATTGGTCAGATGGTTCCCATGCAAATACACTTCCAACCCTCCTTGCTGTCTCACCATGCCTCTTACCAATCCCCCTGAGCAAAAGCCCTTCTTCACTGCATTGTCCTCTTATTATCCTCTGCTACCTTTTCTTGATTGGTCCACTGAGCTTTTGAGGTGGGTTCTTCCTCTTTCCCCTTTTGATGGTACATTCATCTCTTTAAAGGTTCCTAGCCAAGCCAGCCCCCAGAGGTTTTTTTAATGCTACAATAAACAGTTTTGTTGTGATTTCTCCCTTCACTTTTTACACATTTATCCATTTTCACCTTATGGCATAACATCAACAGGGTGATAGGCAGAGCACTCAGCCAATAGGAATGCAGTGAGTGTTGACATATGTGTTGCTAGGAGACTGTGAGCAGAAGAGATGGGATGCTTCCCGAGCCAGCTTCAGGTTTCTTGCTATCACTACTCTGAATATCACTTGCAAATAGAATCTAAAGGTACTCCTGGAAAGATGGTTCTTACAGAAAATACATAATTACACTTCCACTTTTGACGTGGACAGTGACTTATAGGGCAGCTCAATACACGTACACTAAACATAGTGAGCACCATGTTTGTTTTCTGGGTTTTTTAAAAATATTACAATAACAGATTTCTAATTAAATGAATAGAGTGTGGTAGCATTACATCCATGCTAAGTGTGTGTATCCATATATGTATGCATGAATGTATATCTCCACCTATCATATCTGATGGTGGGAAAACCCATTTCCATTTACCTTCATTTGAGCAAGATGGTTCATGGAAGTGATTTGATTTGCTGTTCCTCAGGACTGAACAGCAACACTAGAGACTTTTCTACATGTGGACACTGTGTCACTTTTCTGTCTTTCTAAAAGCCTTTGGACTTTCCCAGGTTTGAAAGAAAGATGATGGAAGCAGCACAGTGAAAACACGGGAGGACTACAGATGGATGATGAAACTCGGTGGGCTGCCGCCTCCAGTGAAATGTGAATCAAAGAACCATGGTGGCTCCACAGTATAGCCTTGCCTAGAAGCAGCTGAAGTCCTTGCAATCTCCTACCAGTCCTATCACACCTATGCTTTTAGTCCATCGGGAAATTGATCTATCTTGAAAATAAACACACTGTGGACAGAAGTATTCATTCCAGTTTTTACACAAAGAACTTTGCAAAAACTGGAGTAAAACTCGCTGTCAAAAGAAATACGTGGCGGTATGAAAGGCTTGGGCATGTTGGTGTGCCTGAGAGTCTGGTTTCCTCGGGCACATCCTGAGTATTGCGTTATTCGAGGCAGACAAGTACATGCACACAGCCTTTAGAACATACTTGATAGCAGGAGCAAATGAGGCCAATAACTCAACATCTGGCACGGCTGCATGGCAGCTTTGTTTTACTACGCTAATTTCTACACTCTAGCAAATGCATCAGATCTGGGATATGAGCGGCTCCATTACTCTGCCTGATCTATTCCCTCCAAGACCTCAGGCAGATGAAATCTGACGTTTCTGATGACAGGCAGTTTAATCATAGGTTCCCATAATTGGACTAGAGACTTAAGGCAGCTGAGAGTCCAGTTAAAGTGTGATTATTTGATGGGTGTGCTTGTTGTCTTGTTTGTGCATCAGTGAAAGACACACAATGGCCGCTTGCTGATGCGAGGGGGCCTCCGAAAAACCATCTCTATCTCTGCCATAGTCTGTCTTTGGGCAAATCCTAATAGTTGTTAAAGGTGGTAGGAATTAAGCAATAAATATTGTACATTAAAATGGTCACAATTAGCTATCAGTGGATGAAATATTTCCAAAATGGTGTAGACTGATTTACTAAACCTGCCAGAACTTTGGTTGGCATGTTAGCACTGTTTCTTTAAAAAAACAAAAACAAGGACAGTCCTAGGCTTTACCTGTTTTCCTATCAGGTGGATCCACCTATAGTTAAGGAAATACAACAGGCATCTTCAGTGCCATTCTTCTTGGTAGAAAGGCAGAGTACAAATCAATCAATCAATCAGTCTGTCTGTCAGTCAGTCAAAACCCTCATTATCAATTGAAAAGGATATCAGGTTTGTATCCCTAATCCTCAGACAACAACAGGGTAGGCTGATTTTTGCCAGGGTGTCCAGACTTTCTTCTTAAGAATGCCAAGCTGCAATTCCCAGGACTCCTAGATGGAACACTGTGCCATGGTCTTGTGTGAGATTACTTGGAAGCAAGTCCTTTTGAATGAGGGAGAGGGGCATAGCTAGGTGAACTACTTGTTCATAAGAATGCTACTAGAGCAGGACTAGAATTCAGCCCTCTTGAACAGTAACTCAACTCCTACCTACATTCTTTTATGCCCTTCTACCTGATACCTGAAGGGACGTGGCAGGACACCTAAACAACCAGCTTACGCCTCTGGCAAGAGTAAACTATCCCCTGCCTGACCACCCACTGGGTACCCACTCAAGAAGAGGGAAAGGGGTGACAGAGAAATGAGGGGAGAGTATGGTGGTCCCACCCACCCACCCATGCCCTCAGTCGCAACTACTTTTTGCATGCAGCCGCCAACAAATCACACCCAAGAGAATGTGGCCTTGGACAGAAAAACGGGTTCCCCCACATCCCTGTTCTAGGCCTTCAGGAGCACCACTGTGTAGGCTGGGATTTACAGAGGCTTTTGGATTTTTGTGCATTCATAGTATACCAACGCACAGCGATGTTTCAGCCTTCGCAAACAAGCTGTTATGTTGAATGTTTTGTCCTTCTTTGTTTTGAAAGCAGCTGAAGCCTTTCTGGGGATAGGTCATTCAGTATCCATCCTTTTTGTTAATTAACTTGGATTTTTAAAATGCCATCTGTTTTTTGTTCTATAGCGCTCCATGAGTGTTTATGTTAACAAAGGGGCTGGTGGTGGGATGAAAGGAAAACAAAAGCTGTTCACTGGATTTTTAACTGGTCAGTTCTGAAGAGCTACAGTTCTCCATGTTCAGTCAGAGAAGGCTTTATGGGGCCTGCCTGGCCCTGTGGAGAGATGGGCAAGCTCTTAAAGGGGCTGCCGAATGGAAGAGGGCAGTGTGCCACCAAGTGCAATAGGAATCAGCCAGCCAGTCTGCTGCTGTTTCCTGCAGGAACCTTAGAAGATGGCTGCGGGGTGAGAAGGGAATGGCCATGCTGGCCCAGCGGGACTCCTATTACAGGTCTCTAGGAGGTGCTCCCACCAAGGGGCAGCAGATGTTCCTCGCAGGGGGAAAGTTTTATTAGAATGCGCTCCATATGTACCACTGTACATATAATTATCTACAGTGCCCTGCAGCTCCCCATACTTCTCTCTTCTCATTCCAAAGATGCTTTCATCTTTAAACAGAGCAATATGCAGGCAGGGAAAGAACTGAAGAGGATGGTGGTTCAAAGCTGCAGAAAGGCACATTCCCTGGCTGATTCAGGAGTGACTGAGTCTCTGCCCAGGCATGTGGCTGAAGTCAATGAGGGTTGCAAACACCCATGTTTCTGTGCGTCCTCATATACCTTTTTGCATGCACACATATAACCATGTCATTTAACTTGCACACAGACATGTTCACATCCATCTACAAGAGCATGCCAGTATGAGAGTAGGCATTCATAGGGAAGCAAATGAGTTCATGTATACATTAAAATAGTTCAACGCTGAAGACAGATACCCTCATGAAATAATAAATGAGCACCCATACAAAAAATATGCTAATACATGGGGTTATATCAATGTGTCCAGGCAGTTAAGAGATCCATGCAGGTGACATCTTGACTGGTTTCACACAAAATAACAAGCCACCATGGTTTTTTAAAATCATTGCTCCTCTGTCATGTCATCTGACCCCAGGAGTGTTATTTCACCATGGTTTGTTTTATCCATGAAAACCATGACAGGAAACAATGATCTGTTGCATGGTTTCGGTTTACCACAATGTTTCTTGGGATGTCGGAATCCAGGAGCATAGTTTTATCATACGTGGTACTGAAATACACACAGCAGCAGGAGAAACGGGCCTCTCCATTCATCCAGTCTCTACGACCCATGTCTGCCTAGGAACTACGTGTTGTGTTTGCTTTGCTCCTACAGGCTCTGCAGGGTCCCCATTCCCCTCCAGCTGTTCTGTTTTTGTCCTGATTTCTGCCTGTTGTCTTCTAGCTGCAGAGAATCATGCAGCAGTGGCCTGTAGAACAACCTTGGAATTGGGCTCTTCCTTTATCGCTGTTTTCCCACTGCAGTTTTCTAGGATTCCACCTTTTTTGGTTTCTTGCAATGGATTTTAATGGAGCAGCATTGCCCTGCTGTCTTTAATGTGAACAGTTTCCGACTGAGTTTAGATGGCCTGCACACTGCACATTAAAAATCACCCTGTCCTAACTTCTCCCTTCATCAATACTACACCTCAAGAATATAAACTCATCCTGTCAGCAGGTCCCCCGCCCTCTGCTGAATCCACTGCACTGGTTCCCCAAAGCCCCCTTTGCGGCATTTTCTGGGATCTGTTGAGGCTTGTTGGTACTTGAAGGCCATGCCCCATAGAACAGCTTTGACCTTTCCTTACAGTTCTTTCCACTCTGTCATGCACAATGGACACTGGAGAGGATGCTAATATTAATTCCCTGCCAACCCATTCCTCCCAAGCCTCTGCTCGCTCTAAAGCTGTCTCTCTGCCATCCTTACTTTCTGAAACTGCATCTGCTAGAAAGAAGCAGTCCCATCACAGTGTCTGTTCCCATGTTCGGACTGAAAAAGAACTGGGTGCATTTATCAGTCTGTAGGCTAGTTGAGAGGCTCAGGAATACCCGAAGTCCATGTGGCATGGTGATCTTTTTCCATGGCTTTTAAAAATGGGGCTTCTCTCGTGCTTTCTTGGTGCAAGGATAAACTTCACACCCTCAAGAAGGGCAAAGAAGTCACTGCTCACGACAAGCAAGCTGCACCCCACCCCGCAAACCGTGCTACTCTTTGACAAACTGGCACGTATGCTGCTTAATCACAGGGACATGATAGCAGGTTACATGCTGGACATGGGATAGCTGGACATGGGATTGCTCCATCCCACCCTCAGAGAATCCATCTTTGCCCCATTCTCCACCCAGAGCCATCATCTCTCACTCAAGCCAGGCAGAGCCATGTCCTGCTAGGGCAAGCGCAGTGAGCACTGCTCTGAAGTGCAGCGCGCTGCCTGCCACCATCGCCAGCCCATCTGATGTGCCCCCATCCAAGAGGACCTGTCGCCTTGGCGCTTTGGGGGAACACCAGTCTGCCAGCCCATCCGCGGCTCCGCAGCTAGCAACCTGCTCCACTTGAGCAACTGGTTCTCCCATTGCTTATTCCTCCAGCACGAGCAGGCCTAGCTACACCTACATTGCCTCCGCAATGAGGCCTGGAGGGGCAGCACAGGGCCAGAAGGGGCTCCTTGAGGGGGGATGTGGGTGCTGTCTGAAGAGCAACATGATCCACTTTTCCCAGGTCTGAGCTGGAGGTTGAACAGGAAGGCATGGGCATCGCATGCCAGGCAGAAGAGCCTTGGAGAAGTGCCCTCAGAAGAGCCTCCTCTCACAAAGGCCTGGTGTGCCACACTTGTGTGGAACAAACAAACTAGAGATGGAGCGCTGGCCAGAGATCTCGTCACAGTGACCGAAATTGCAGGAGGAAGAACTTTTGAAGCCTTCTGGCACGTGAATGAACTGGAAAGCCAAAGATGAGCCACTAAGCAAGTGGCAACATGTCCAGCAGCATGTGTGCCTCTGCAAAGAGATGGCACGTCCACCTCCAATGCCATATATATGGCCCAAACTGAGGGAAGAAGCCAGCAGGCGGATGTCACTTGAATGCCCACAGCACCATTTCAACATGCCCGTCCTGCTGCTCCAGCACAGGCCCCATTCCAGCCAATGGGCCACCGCACTTGCCAGCTCCACTGCTCCCACTGGTGCTGGGCACTGGCCCCTCACTGATCCGAAATCCCAGGCCCGCCACCAGCTCCCACAGCAGCTCATCCCTGGACCACTGGTTGCCCCTCAGAGCTGTTTGGAAAGTTCTGCGCTTCTTCTTGCGGAAGCACCAGTGGGTGAGGAAGAAGATGTTTCTAGTACCAAGAGGAACCAGAAGTGCAGGTACCCATCCTGTGTGAGCCTGTGGGTGGCCAAGGAGGATCCTTGCCCTCCCAAAAAAACCTCTAGGAACCCATAGCGGGCCACCACATCGACCTCTCCTCAACCAGTCTTCACCTGCCTTCCGACTGCTCGCTCAGTGCTCTCTATTTGTCGATGCAGACGGCAAGCATCGTTCTTGTCTCTCCCACGTTTTGAAGCCATCTCTCTCCGTGAACTGGCAACCATCTATCTTTCCTTGGTTCTGAACATACAGAGTATAAGCAGTGTGGGAAATGCCTCTCTGCCATTCCTCTCTAGCAGTGACCGTGGAGCTGTCATCTCCCCTCGTAAGAGAAAGATCAGAAGATGGAAAATGAAATTGACATGTATGTGGCATAACGGGAGCTGCAGGGGTGGGAGTGGCTTTTACTGTAATCTTTCTGTTAGTGAGTTTCCTCTGAGTATTTTCCCATTGCTGTTCTTCTCTCCCACTCCTCTCTTATCCTCTTTAGTACCCCAATATGCCTCCTTCAGCATAGATACCTGCTTCTCTGTAGGTATTTTTTCAGAGAGAAAGAATGGTCTTGGTCTATGAGTCACGATTTACTCTCTGTTTCTCATCTCCTGAACAAAATGCGTATCACCAGCTGGTCTCTCTCTCCCCTTTTCCTAGAGGCGAAAAGACTGCTGTTAGGCCAACCTTGGCTGGCCAATAAAAGGTTGGCTTTGCGATACACAGTACGTAGGTAATATAAATGTTAGCAAAAGGCATCCATCAAGTTAAGGAGCCAATTAATTTTGGATTTTGTTCTGATTCCAAAATTAATTTCCCACCTTCATTCCTCACCAAACAGCCTCACCCTCAAGGAAGTTCATGCTGTTTGTAGACTGAAGGCTGGATGTTACTCAGCTGAATTACTTGATTGATCTGGAGTTGAACCACTGGACTGATGGAATTGCCACTTCCCCCTCTGACTGCTCCCCACCCCAAGGTCTCACAGTGTCTTCCCCCTAAACCAGAGGCGGACTTGCCAGCGCTTGGTTTGTCTCACAGCCTGTTGCCCTTGCAAATTCAGCTAAGCATACCAGCCCATTCCAGTATCTTCCTCCAGTTCACATTCAGAGTCTGAATGAGGTATCCACCTTGGAGTGCTGCATCTTGGGAGAGGCAGGCCCATTCCCTCTGGTGGGAATGTCTTTCTTCGGGAGACAACATTGTCCATGTCACGATGCCTAATCTGGGCGCCTTTCTCATGCCCCCTGAAAGAGTGCTGTGGTTTGGACAGCAATGAAAATGTCTAGCAGTGGACAAGGGTTTCGAGTTTTCGTATCCTAGTATCCGTTTGCGAGGGATACTGCTGCTATTGCCTCCTGTGTAAAACTGTAATGCCCACTAATGTCTAACATGCCCCAGGAAAGGAGCTCTGTTCCTCCCATCACACACACGGTCCTTCCGCCCTTCTTCCCCCACCCCTTCCCCTTCCCATTGTCCTCTGCCTGGCACTGCAGCATCCTGAGCCCTGAGCAAGGAGGAGAAATTTTTAAATGGCAAATTCTACCATACGTCCAGATGCACTTGGGATTACAATGCAAACAGCTCTGTAATGAAGATCCACCTGAGCATGGAAAATGGATGTTTCATCCAGAATCCACGGCCCATTTTCCAATCAGCATGCAGAGGGGCAGGAGAACAGAGCACCTCTCGGGGGAGACTGCGCATGGCAGGGACTTGTCCCTTCTCCAGCCAGCACCAGATTATGATGTTACATCTTTGGAGAAAGGGAGAGAGAGAGAGAGAAAACAGGACGGCTTCCTCAGTGGCTGAGCCACTAGCTGCAGGCAGGCATGCACTGTATGTGGCCTGCCGCTGGACCCCTCCTCATCAGGAGGCAGTGTGGAGTCCTGTGCAGGACACGGATGCTCAGCATGGTGCTTGCTGTCACACAGCCGTGTGCGTGTCCAGGGTCACCTCTGAGGAGACTGCTTCCAGCGCCAGGCCGGACAATCAGCACAAGGATGCTGTCACGCCAGGTCAGCTGAACCGAGGAAAAGCTCGGCGGTCACTCTTTACAACTGGCTTCCAACCTCAGCTCCCTTCCCCCAGTACCATCCGTAGAGTGGGCAAGACCACTGTGCAAAATCTTCCAAGGATGATGGCACACATGATCAATGAGCCGTACCTGGCAAATGTAAACAAGTAGGGGAACGAGATAAAAACACGAGAGGTTCCTGAAAGCTGGGACTCCTTGGGCAGTGGGTGGCGTGCATTCCAAGCACATGCAGGTTTTGGCCCAACAGGAGGGGTGAGAGGATAACAATGGAAGACTGTCGCACAGTGTGGAGCTCCAGGCACTGGTGGACTCCAGGGGGAAATTTCGAAATGTTTATGCTGAGTTTTCTGGGCAGAGTCACAAAATAGCAATCTTCTGGAATTCTTCCTTGGCTGATAAATCGGACAAAGGAGTTTTATTTCAATGCCTTCCTGCGTGTGTCAGCGGCAAGGCCGTATACCTGCTGGTCCTCGGTGACCAGGCTTCTGCTTTGCAACTGTGGCTCACGATGCCTTGCAATCCCCCAAACAGGATAGCTTTGCTACCACAGCTGCACCAGACTCCTTGCAGTCTTCCTGAATGGACTGCTTTTTCACTGGGATATTTTGGTCCATGTTAAAATAGGAATCACAGGGCCTTGTGGTATGGGATGTGGAGATTGTACCCATTAAGGGTGTGCATGAAGGATGCACTAGAGCCTACTGTGTGCATGTCTAGGAAGATTTGATATGTTCTGGAAAGACAGGTGGAAAGAAGAGCTGCCTTTCTTGCAGAGCAAATGGAATAGAAGGAAAAAGGAAGGGAGAACTGTCAGAAGAGCTGGCTATAGGTCTGGGGATGGGGAACCAAGGAACCACGTCTGACTTGGGGAACCAAGTCAGTGAAAAGCAACACAGAGGGGTGGACAGAAGCTTCCCAGGAGAGAAAGGAATGAAGGAGGGATGATGGAAAGGCAGAGCGTATTCAGTGCCTGGCTGTGAGTCAACATATGGAACATGCGTGGGACTGAAATCAGCGGCAGTGGATTCTGGAGCAGAACCTCTGCGGGAAAAGCATGAATAGCTGCTTCAAAAGGCTTCTTAGCCCAGGTGTGATAATAGGAAGAGGAAGTGGGGGATGATTGAAGGGAAAGGGTGCTGGAGGAGGGCACAGAGGGGGGACATGGGGTTGGCTTGCCAAGAGAGAGGCCTCTGTGGCTTGTTGTAAAGGCCGCAGGGAAGTGTGCTGGCAAATAGCACTTCACAACGGGGGTACAGAAGGCAATTACAAAGCAGCTACAGGCACAGTCCCAGAGATGGAGAGCGGAGCACAGCTGCAGGTATTTTATCTACAGAAAGGCCAAGGAGGGGGAAGCAGACTGGTGCATGCCCTGGGCTGGGACGGAGTCCAGCCTTGGTGGATTTTCGATAAGGGAAGGTGCGGTGAGTGGCGGGCGGGGGATCGGAGGTATTCAGGTGAAGATGCTTGCTGTGGACTAAGCAGAGAGAAAGAAGGTAAAGGCCCAAGGGGGCATGGGGGAATCAAAGTGCGAGCAGTGGTTCCTATGGGGAAAATCCATAAATTTTAAGACAGGCTGGGGAAGTGGGTATGGAAGGAAACTTTAGAACGGTAGTCAAGGGGGGGGGATCAGGAATACACACCCTGAGAACTCAGTGGCTTCACAAGACAGAGTGGGCTCCACATCAAGGGAGCAATGTGTATTGGGATGAGATTTTTGGGTGCAGTGGCTGTTGGGATATGGACTGACAGTGGGAGGCAGGAGTGGGGGAGAAGAATACCATAGTACTGAACAGCCACTTGATCATCTTTTGGGCAGATAGTGGTGTAAACTATGAATCTTGGCAACCACACGCTGTTGCTTGTGTTGTGTGCAAACCCACCGGTTGTATCTCCCCACACTGGCATCCATAACGACACCGACAGTTACTACCCAAACATATTGATTAGTGCATTCCTATCTGTCGGACCATTTATTTCCCTCGCCTGTAGGTTAAAATATTACGGAGGGTATGGACGGTACAACCTGGTACCTACAAACTGGGAGCCAAGACATGCGGCCACCAGGTAGGTTCACACATGCAGGCCCATCACTGGACAACTCCAACATCAAGTGACGTCCATGTGTGAGGCGATCAGCACAGGCCAAGGCCACAAAAAGAGGTTTCATCCTGCTTGGCACGACCTGGAGCAGCACTTTTCAGTGGGGCCGTTTGCACCTGCAGCTGAAGAGTCACTCAGTGACAAGGGACTCAGCAGTGGGACAGCAAGGGATGCCCAGGAGTGGAGAAATCCGTCTTAGGGTAGAGAAAGGCTCCACTGTTCTGCCTAAACGAAAGGATGCTCACAGAGTAGCTGAATAATCAGGCTACATTCCCACCTGGAGCTCATAAAAAGTGGGTGGGCTCCATTCTTAATTGGCCACATATTCTTCTGACTGAGCAGAAATCCTGATTAATGTGGGACTGGGAAGAAGCAGGGATGTCTCTGTCCTCCACAGGCACCAGCACATCAACCTTTCTCCTCGGCTGTGCCTACCCTACATGCAACCGTGTCTGGACAGCCATCCCATGACTTAATGTCAAGCCATGAAAGAGCTTTTTGGCCATACCTGCAGCCCCTTCATCCCTCTTTTTGCACGGGCAAGCAAACAAAAGAGGAAGCTGTTTAGTTTAGAGAAAAGGTGAGTTAGGGGAGATACAATTGGAGGCATACAAAACAATGCAGGGGACGGAGAAAGTGCTTAGGGAGATCTTTGCTCCCTCTGTCATAATATTAGAAGCTGGAATCTTCCCATGAGGCAGCTTGCAGGGAGCTTTGGAACAAATAATGCAGCACCTCTTCACAGACAGCAAAGTTAAACGGTGGGATTCAGTGACGCCAGGTAGTTGAGGCCAGCAATCTGGAGGGCTTGAAAGGAGGACTGATAAATTCACAGCAAAGAGGGCTATCTAGTCCTGGCAGTCATGCGCTACCTCCAGCATGGCTGGGGGGTGCTGCGTGTCCCACCTGTGTTTTCCCACAGGGAGCTGGACTAGATGGATCTAGTGGGCCCTTCCTAAGCCTGCCATTAGCTAGAGCTTTCCATTTTGTCCAGATTGGAAATTGGTGGTTAATATCTTTGGAGCAAGCCAGGATATGAAACCTGGCTTAATGCCCTGACTTGTTCTGTAGCCCTTAGCCATAATCTGCCAGTTCAGACAAACGGGAAGTTGTTATTGGTTTGTTTGCTCCCCCCGTGACAGGAGGAGTGAAGGGGCTGCATGCATCCTCCAATGCACCAGTGAAGCATCGCGAGCGTCTTAAGACTTGACCTGAGCATGAGCCAGCTATCAACTAAGTATTAAGCCTCTTGGGTTAAAAAAGAGACCCTGAAAGAGTATCTCAAATAGGTCTGTTCTCAGATGGTCTCCTGACTTCCACCCTGAAAAAGAGAAATGGGACATGAGACAAGTCTATCTGACAGCTCAAGACAAGGACTAGGTAACCTGTGGGTCTCCCTGTATGCACACACCTCTTTTTCCCCAGTCGGAACCTACAAAGGAGAGTCGCCTCCTTGAGACTGCTTTAGGTGAGTCGTGTGCATTACCAGAGACGGGGAACGGCAGTCCCCGAGAGCCCCCTGGACTGGCTCTGGCTGTGTGGGGAGCTGCTTATGCCTGTGCATCCATACCATGGGGCCCTCTGTCAAGCTCTTCCTTTGTAAGTGGGAGCCCTGTGCGCAGATACCCTGGCAGCACAGTAAGGCACAGCCAACTTGACTGCTGGAAGCGAAGGGCTATATCCAGTTGTACCTGAATGGCCCTGAAGAAGGATCCGTTTAGAAAATGCACCAAGCTGAATCACATTATTTTCTGTCCTGCCTTTTCTCTTGCATCAGTTCCTTATGATCTTTCCCTAAGTGACAGCATAGGAGGGGGTCCCTCCCAACGGCAGAAGAAAAATGGCGCTTCCTCTGCAGCCGCATTCCAACATGCAACAGGTGAGGGCTGAGACCGGGCGTTTGGCTTACGCTGCTGGGGAATATCCTCAGCAAGAGGGAGGAAGACAGAGGTGCTGGTCCCAGGCCAATGGGAGGCACTGGAACTGGGCTGGCTGAGCAGGGATTCTGGGCACTTTCAGATGGAGGTTCCCACTGCTACCCATCTTTTCCCCACTAGAGGATTCCTCCCTGGAGGAGGACTTGAAGTCCACAGTAACTGACAATGCTGAGGACCCAACCAGGAGGATCCTGAGCCCCCAGGCGAGACTGGTGAGAGTGCACTACGTGCCCACCAGGACGAAGGCAGCTCTGCTTCCGCGGCAGAGGTGGAACAGCTATCAAGCTCCCAGCATGAGGAGACCTGAGGAGGCAGGCCAAAGTCTCTTCACTTTGGACCCGGTGCATCTTATCTCTCTAGCACTGCCTCGGATGGAGCTCTCCAGATTAACTGGGACTGCCCTGGACCAAGGCTCTTGCTGGGCCCTTGTCGGCCATCCCAAGTGCCCCTGGAAGTGACCTTGGGCTGACTCGGACAATCTCTAGCTGAGCCCTCGCCAGCCATGTGCCCACACGGGCCTCTGCCCGAGGCGGCTTGCAGCTCGCCACCTGCCTGCCCCTAGACTGACCTGGACTCTGAGGACGGCCTGGGCTCCAGCTGCAGGCCATTAATCATCACCCAAGGCCCTCTGCAAGCCCAGCCTCTGTAAATGAGACACGTCCAGCCACAAGCACCAAGCACCTTTTCTGCTCTTTCCCTTCCAAGACTTTTTTGGTGGTAAGATAAAAAGTGCGGGCAGCTGCAGTGGGATGACACAGGAGGGTTTGACGCTGAGGATGACACTGCCGGGACCCCTGTAAAATTTTGTGAATGATGCAGAGCGATTGATTAATAGGAGTCTCCTCAGGAAGAGGTCCTTGGCAGCTGCTGCAGATTCCATTTTGGTACCTGTGATTAAAGTTTTAATCAAAAATCCTTTTTTCCCCTAAAGCTGAGGAATTACAGGGCTTGGGTTGCTTAACTCTTTTCCCTCCAGCTGCTTTCTCTCAGTGGTGGGGGAAGTTATAGGCAGATTTTGACTAGCGAAACAGCTGAAGGGCAGAGGAGTAAGCAGTCCCAGCCTTTAGTAAGCCCTTTGCTTAATTGGCAGCCTCCAACACACACACACACACACACACACACACACACACACACGCACGAAAGAAAGATATGATTGTGCCACTCGCATTATGCCAGGTCAGAAACGCTTCTCAAGGTGACACCAGGGACTTTCCAGAGAAGGGGCTGCAGTGCTGGGAGAACCCCAGCAGATGGCAGTCTTGCACTGCTCTATACTCTCCTCCATGCTAGGTGAAAAAGGCATCAGGGCCCATAGGGAAAGCTCCTGTCAAAACCCAGATTCGCGTCACCAGAAATAAATATTTAGTAATGAGCTATTAACCTTTACGGTTCCCTAAGGGGGAGTGGACATGCTAAATGCCCAGCTTCAAAACTGTGCAGGATCCTGCTGAGCTACACAGAACTGCATCTTGCCAGGATGCTCCAGGAGGCCAAAGGCTCCGAAGTGGCCTGGGCGCTGGCTGGGTCAGAAGGAGGCAACGGGCTGGGCAGGTGTGCCTCTGGGAAGAGCTGTGGGAAGGGGGGGGGGGGTGAATGCTCCAGGCCTGTGCTCAGCAGGTCTGACGCACACTGAGCATCAAGTTCATTGGTAAGACTCAGACTGGTCCAGGATGACCTATCTCAAATTTCATGTTTTCTGTTCTGCAAAGCCACACCCATGGTCTAATGTTAGCTCTCCCCCCCACCCCCACATTTGCACCCTAGCCATATTAGAACCATAGGAAGCACTACCAAATTCTGCACCCCAGACTCTCAACTGTGAAGCACACGGCCCCTTTCACTCTGCTATGATCCAGAACAGGCAGGGCGAGTGCTCCTGTCTTCCTGCTGGCACTTGGGTTCATACAGCTTTACTTGTCATGACAGTTCACAAGAGGCCTGCAGGCACTTCCAGATCAACAGATGTGAACTTGGGCCTTGCTTGGCTCTGCAGCCACGGGCCAGTGTGTGTCTTCTTTCTGCCCCGCTTCCTCGAGGTTTTCCTTCTCCTTTCCACTTCGCTCATTCTTCCTACGCATCCTCCGTTGCCTCCCTGCCTGCCTCTCCTTTGTTCTGCTGCTTTCTCAGCACTACCGACTCCTGCTACTTCTGCTCTTCCTTCCCAGGGGCTTCCTCTTTGATTGACTAGTTGCACTGCCTCTGTGGCACAGGAGCAGTGCAGCCCATCACTGCCAGAGTCTTCACCACCGGCACCCCACCACCCCGGGCACCGCAACCCTTCCAGGAGCAGCAGCGAGATCGGAAGGACCGCCCCCAAGGCCTTCTGCGCTTGCGAGGGCAGGCCAGAAGGGAGGGAGCAGCAGCACCTTCCTCCCCTCCCATTCCGAGGGGTGGGGTCTACTTGAAGAGCACGCCCTCCCATTGGAGGCAGTTCCCCACCTCTCTGCTAGGGGCATGCCCAGGAACCCCAATGCCCACTATGTTAGGGCTCCTAATGCCTCCTAATACGCCCATTTTGCTGATTCCACCACTGCAATCTGATACTGGAGAGACGCGGATTATGGCGTTTCCTGTGGGGACTGGGAGGATCTCCTCCTCCAAGGGGGGACCTGTCCCTCCATCTTTGGCGGAGGAGGACCAGACTATCCGACCACCCTTGAGACCCACCCTCAGGGACCAGAGGACTGCAGCCTTAACAGCTTTATGCCATTTACAAGGTTCAGAACAGGATGGCAAAGATGAGCAGGGGACTGGAAACAAAGCTCTGTGTGGTGAGGCTGAAAGAACAGGGCACGCTTAGGCCTGGGGAGAGGCAACATCGTAGCACTTTTCCAGGACTTGAAGGGCTGTCCAACAGAGAGGGGCCAGGACCTCTTCTCAGTCATGCCAGCATGCAGGGCACGGAATAATGGGCTCCGGTGACCAGAAGCCAGATGCTGGACGGACACCAGGAAACTCCCTGAGTAACACGGCAATGGAGCCAGTTGCCTAGGGAGGTGGCGAGCTTCTCCACAGTGGAGGCATCCAAGAGGCAGCTGGGCAGCCACCTGCTGGGGAGGCTTCACCCTGGAGTCTTGCACTGAGCAAGGCTGGGCCTGGCGGCCTCATGGGCTCCTTCCAAGGCAGACCGGGCTTTTCATCCTCACGTGCAAGTTGGCTGGACTAAGACTTAACCAAAGCCACCTAGTGATCAAAGGTTTGCATTTGAAACTCCACACCTAACACTTTAAGCGACTGCACAGTACTGGTGCTTAAAGCATGGCCTGAGCGTGGGCTTACTGTGGGAAAGGGGGGAGGCCCCGTCTCGGTCCTATCCCAGCCTGGCGTCTGAACACAGCCATGCTGCCCGAAGCGGCTATGATGCGCTTGCCATCTCCACCAGCTGCTCATCTTACACATTTTGAGTGGAAGGGAAACCTAACCAACTAGCACACCTGCACTCTCGCTGGCCCCTTCCTTCCGGTGCCCTTTTCCCCTGCCACCACAAAGGTCGTTAGTTCTGTGGCTGCTTCCACCAATCTGATGATAAAAGCCTCTGGGGCTTAGGGGTTTCCTTCTGATGGTATGGAGGTTGGTGATGCAGGATGGGTAACGCACAAGAGCCTTCAAAGTGTCAAAGAAGACAATTGTAATTGTTTGTGAAGAACAATGTTAACAGACAAACGTTTGCATGGATACATGCAAAACCATTATGAGCGATAGGGTAGTAAGACTACCATAGGTGAACTTAGCCAGCGAACCTCACTAGAATGTGTCCCTGTCTATCAGGCTTCCTTAGCTAAGCAGCATCCTAGTCTCTGGTCCAGATTCCTCTCAGCCAGTTCTTCAGGTCCAGCAGCTGCTGATCCTCCCTTCCCTCTTGGACTCTTTGCTTCCTTCTCTTTGCCTCTCTGCTCCTCTGCCTTTTCGCCTGAGGCTTTTATCTTTTAAAATTGGGTTTCCCTCTCCCCAACTCCAACTAACCAGGAGGGCAGTTTCTTGTTATTTTGACAAACTAAGTTTCTATTTCATGAGTTTAAAATGTTTTCCGCTTTCTCTTCCGCCAAACTTCTGTTGAACTATATAATCTTCTGGCTTCCAGGGCAAAATCCTTGATAGCTTCACTTTCTAACAAAACGTTTGATCTCTTAACTATTAACCTTTTGGCTGAAAGTGACCAGTGCACACACAACGTGCGCCAACACCTTAACCCCGTATTATCCCAGCACCAAAGTAAATAAAACATGGAGAGTAGTTTGGCTTCTTCAAAATGACACAGAGAAAGGGGGGCTCTACTTTCTCTCTTCCCAGGATCAGAGATTATGTCAGCTTGTTTTAATTCTCCCACCAGTCTACCTGACTGACTTTTATTAGAATGCTGCATGTATCAGTTGAGATCAAAAGGCGCCAAGAATCTAACAGCTGTTAAAAGCAACTTATAGTGGCTGTCATATGGGGCTAATATGCTGAACGTTTTCCATGTTAAAAGCAACAGCTCGTAAAGCTGCTTCTATAGCCAAGTTATATCAGCTAGATAGTCTGTGCATTCTCTTCCCAGACTTTGAGAAGCAAGGAGAAAGGGTCAGAAAAACAACAGAATTGAAAATAGGTTTAGGAAGAGATTAGGATAGAAAGTATGGATTGCTCACCTCCTGGAACAATTGACTGAATAGTTCTCAAACTATATCCAGTTGCACAGTGCATGTGCGACCCTCTCCACCGCCACGCAAGATGCTCTCTTTCCCTCCCTCTCCCCACCCCCGCCTGTGCCACCGCCCTTTCTCCCCATTTTCTCCTTGGCTTTTGGCTTGAAGATTTAGGCATCATTTGAATGGAAAGCTATTAGCTCTGCCTCGTCACCCCATTTTCAGGGCATTAATAACTCATCCCATGCTCCCTCTCTTGCACACCGTTTGTCGGCTCTAATAGCTTGATAGATTGGGCCGTTTGGCTTGCTCCTCTGCGTGCTGATTCAAGCACAAAGTTTTAATAATTAGCCCTATAAATACAAGTCCACAGAACAAGCATGGGAGTTTACTCCATTGACACGTCTGTGCAGGAACACCGGGTGGGCTTAGAGGTCAGGATACTAGCAGAGCTTTGTGTTCGAATTAGGGATGTAGGGGAATTCCATTTGGGGAAAGGAAATTTGACAGAGATTTCTGGCTTGGCTTTGTGAATTTCATTCTGTTCCCCACTGCCGGTTGGCTTGATTTGCAGCCATGGCGATCTTGCATGAGTGTGCATGATTGCAAGTTCGCCTAATGCGGCGCCCTGCAGAGACCTAGTGTCTTCCTGAAAACCTCTTGGTCAATTTAATCTGCTGCAAAGTTATTTCATTTAGCCTAGCAGAGCAGTATTTATCCCTCACATGAGAGGTGCCCAAGTTGAAGATGAAATCGACGTTCTCCGGAAGTTGTGGCATATGGCCCTGGAGGACTAAAAAAGTAGCATGTGGAAAGGATGAAACTGATTCCCTTTACGGGATGGGAGAGGTGGTGTTGCAATGGTGCGCATTTGTGCAAAATCACTAAAATATTTTAAAATTATGACACAATTTGCACAAATGTCAAGATCTCTCAAATTTGCACAAATTACTATTTGCACAAATGAACCTTTGGGCAAAAAGTAGGGCCAAGACTCATCTTTTCTTTTTTCTTTTTTGGTTTGGTCAAAGGCATCTTGGAAACCCCAGTACTTGGCAGGGAATTGGACCAGCTTGTGGGCTGTAACCAGGTTTACTTAGGCCAGCAACGTGTAATGCTGTAAGAGGAAGTCAACACCACCTTGTCCTGAAACCAAGAGCTCTTGCGATTGAGGAGAAACAGCCATGCCATTTCTGACAACAAGGGGGAAAGTGTTGCCCTGTTGCCAGATAAAACGGGATGGTTTCTCAATGGCTGAGAATTTCCAAGGTGAGACAGGTCACTTGGGTCACTGAGCCTGGTATTAGATTATAGCCTTTTATGGTTTCTGTCACCAGTGGGATTTTGAGGTTATACTGGGATATGTTATGAGTGGAGCCAGCTAGAGCTGGGGGTCAAACTAGATGGCCCGGGAGGCCCCTCCTGACCTGCTCTGTTTCTATGTTGGTTCTGGGTAATCAAATATCCTTAAAGTGACTGGATGTACCTGAGCTGAGCACAGCCGTGGCCTGAACAGCAGGCTTACTCAACCCATTAAGACTGGCACTTAGAGTCGGCTGGGTAGGAATTTGTAGAAGATGCCCAGCAAGGACTCTTTCTAGGCCTGCAGACCACAGTTTCCTGCTGCTACGGGATCTGAGCATCCTTTGGGACAGGAACTGATGCACTGACTGGACTTCCTGCAATAAAACGCCAACCTGCCTAGCGCCACTGCTTTTCTTCTCCAGGTTGCAGGCACTGCCATGTTTCCAGAGTCTAGCTGTTCAAGGGCCTGTGAGTTCTGCAGTGGCCAGAACGAAGAGGGTTGCGGCAAAGGGCAAGGTCCCCATGCTCTGAGTCACAGGTGACAGGATTTCGAGGCAACCGAGCAGACAAGAAGCAGGCAGGAGGGACAGAGTTCCCCAGGAGATGAAATACGGTGTCCGCAGCACTGTGGGCTTTGTCTCAGGACACAGGTTTGAAGGGGCACATCATGTTCTCTCATCCATGCCCAGTTATATTCTTGGTGTTCTGCCATAGTGATGCTCTCCTAACATCCAGAAATGCAAACAGGATTTTTTCTATAGGTAGCAGCCATGCCAAATTTTGACATTCTGAAGGCAGTGGAGCCCAGAGAAGCGGGCTAATGCTGGCCATGGCAAGCCCTCCACTGAATGCAGATTTAAGCCGAGGGCAGATCCGTTAATCAGGCAGCTCTGCTTTACTTATGGAAAGGCTTTTGCTGCCGTTGCGACACACGCAAATGAACACAGCACAATTCCCACTGTGCTGAATGCATGACCTTGCGTCATGCACAAATGCGACGGCGGAGGAAGGAGCAGGCGTTCAAGAGGTGATGTGTGCAGGGGAAGTGGTCTTTTGCTAAAATATCAACGACAACAACAAACCCTTCTTTTTCCAACTAGGCAGAGGAATGAAAGAGCAGATTTTTTTTTTTTAATGACGGTTCTTCCTGTCTTCTCACAAAGAGTCTTGGAGAGGGAGAAGCTGGTTGGGAAAGGCAAGGGGCACATTGCCGCCGCCACCGCCGCGCCACCACTTTCTTGCTGCCCAAGGGGTGAAGTAAGTGGGATTGGTGCCCCCATCCCCATTCACCAAAAACACTTCCCGAAAGCAAGTGCAGCCCTTCTCCTGACTTGCCTGAGTGTAAGTGCCAGTGAAATATTTTACTTCTGCGTAAGGCCACTGGAAAGGATGTGACTCTCTTCTGAGTGGACATGAATTCCAGCTAGTCGTTCCTTGGGGCACAGCACTGCATTTACTCTCTAGCAGACTGGGAGGGAGGGAGGGAGAGGCCATTGGAAGTGTGGGGAGGGCAAGGGAGGCTGGAAAGCAACCTAAGGTGCTCCTTCACTGCTTTTTTGCCAGGCCCCCAAAAGGACACTTCCTCTTTCCCACAGGCCCGCCAGTTTACTGAAGTCCCTCATCCCGGCTCTGCAAGTTCACTTCAGCACACATTGATATATGTGCACAAACTCACACCCCGCGCAGGGGAAAATGCAGCTTATAAGCAAGTTGTGCTATAAGTGGTCTGACAACATTCGGACTATAATGGCGGGTGTCACATAAAGAGAAAGGGTAGGGGTGAGCATCAGGAGACATACCAGTGAGTGAACATCCAGCCCAAAGTGTATGAAACATACATCCACACCTAGCCAGAAACAAGCTTTTCTGATTCTCATTTGCTCCATATTATGCAAAATGGCAGCTTGGATGGAGACAAAGGTCCTTTTAGGGTAGGAAAGAATGCATGCATGTCGAAAACGTGGGGTTGGATCCAGACCTGTGCTCTGCTGACTTGGAGAAAGCGTGTGCAGTGGCCACCGGCTTTGATTTCCCCTCCTCCCTGCAGCCCGCAGGGCCATGTCCCAGACTGGTCTGGGGGGAAGAGGGCTCTCTACAGAAATGGCTTCAAAGGGACTGGGAGGAAACGGCTATCTGGTCTCCTTCCTCTGGTCGGAAGCTGCCGCTGTGTCCTAGTTACCTCTTCAAATGGAAGGAGCTCTTCCATTCTTGGAGAGCAAGTCTGGATCAAACCCAGAGTGTTCTTCTTTCTTTTCTTACCTGTGTGTTGATTCGGATGGCCCCAATGGAGGGAATTTCAAAGTAATAACCTTTGAAAACAAGAAACAAGAATTAAAGTGGTGCAGTGAACTTCGGGGATGCATTTCAGCATGGCTGCCCTTATGCCACTTTCAGCACTAGGCCCCTGCTGTTCATCCAGCCAGATTCAGATGCTGCTGGCCACAATCTGCAAAGCGAGTTCAGGGAGAGCATGCCCACTGATTTTAGTAGCCTAAAGCGTGGACTGTATTCTTGCATATACAGCCTCCTGTTTCAAACCTCAACACCCATTAGCAGAGGCCCAGCGAATGCAGCTAGAACTACTTCTACAACATGTATTATGCTTTTTTGTAAGAGCCAGAAGAAAGGGGTGTGGAGATGAAAGCAAGAGGGGAAGTGTTATTAAGGCAACACCATCCATACACGCAACTTAGCAAGAAAAACAGATTCCTGCCTTGAGGAACTTGAAATCTAAATATCAGTAGTGAGGAGACAACAAAGGGGAAGCAAATTCAGGTAACAAAAAGGAGGACGGGGACTGAGAAGACGAGAAAGAAGCAAAGCGGATAACATGTCGACACATTTTGGGAAACTTACTTAGGTTTCATTTCAGTTGGGGATGAGGTTAAAGCTTTGGGATTTGAGGAGGAAGGACTGCAGGGAAGAGAGGCAGGACCACGTGGGCAATTCTGGGAGGGATTTCTAAGCATGAGAAGACAGGAAGAAAGAAGGGCAATGTCGCTGGTGAGAACAGGAGGTAAAGTGTCTGGGAATTGTTGCACTGGAAGATGGGAGGTCCCAGGAGACTGGACAAGCACCTGTGACACAGCCTGGTAAAGATGAGGAGAGCTCATACTTTTGGGCTTTCCTTAGAAGACGCAGATGAGAAGGATACACTGGAAATGCTGCAGGAAGGTACTGAAAAGAAAGAGGCATTGCCATACACAGCAAGTAACCCACATAAATAATGCAATTATTTAGTTTATACAATCACAATTATTTTAAATAATTGCCATCATTTTATTTTTATAGATGAACTCTAATGGGAACCACTTAGGGCTCAATGCCATAATCATGAGGCTTGTAAGCCTCTGAACTCAGATGAGTTCACCAAGGACTTCAGGCCAGTCACTGACTCTCAGCCTGAACAACCTCCCCGGGTTGTTTGAAAGATAACATGCAGAGGAGGGTTATGCAAGCCGTTCGGGGTTCCTTGCAAAAATGGAATAAAAGCGGGACATTGCTGTGAGCAGGGCTTTCTTCCCTTCACTTATTCCAAACAGCAGACCCTACCTTTGCAAATGTTCTTTATTCACCAAAGTATATTCAGTAAACACAATCACTTCAAAAGAATCTCTGAGCATGCAAAAAGCGGTTCATTGACCCCAGTCTAAGGACTACATCTGGAAACCCTCCTGAACATGTCAGGCCCAGGGGGAAGCGAGCACCTCCTTTCCCTGCTAGCCGCCCTCTTCTCCCACAGCCGTGCCCTGGGGTCATCACACCAGTTTTGTTGGGCACTGAGCTCCTCTCTCACGCACAGCCTGACAGCTCTACCTCGTGGTTCTTTCCAGAGCCTGCCTGAGTGCTTGAGGGGATGGCCTTGAATAAGCCCCTCCGCTCCTCTCATTTCAAAGTCCGGAGTCCCACATTCCCAGGATTTCTCCTTTCATGCCTCCAGAGTGACACAAGCTGGGAATGTGCACCAAGGACAGCTGCCCCTCTCATTCCCAACAGATGAAGTAAAACCCCTCGAACAAATCTAAAGCCAGCGAGGGACCCACAGCAGCCACAGCGAGAACCCGCTTTTCACGGGAGTTGGTCACCCCACCCAGGCCATCTCCAGCCCACTTCTCTCTCTTGCTCCCTCTCCCAGCCAGAGGCCTGGTTTCTTTTGCAAGCAGAAATGGAACATGCATTCGGCAGCAGGGGCCAACCCCACGGAGATGCGCTGCAGCTGCTGCCCAGGATGGCTTCACCAACCTCCTGCATCTCTCCAAGAGGAAGATTGCAGGCCGGGAGGAGTATGAGGCAGGCTAGAGAGCGGCAGGAACAGCCTGATAACGGCAGTCTGCTTAGCACCCGACGCTCTCAAAGCAACGTCTGTGGCTCTCTCCAGCAATCCGTGGCACCCGTCCATCGAGCGCATTAGCCGACTACTCTGCCCAGTACAACTATCAGCCCATCTACAGCATCTGTGAACCGAGCTGCCTGCAGAGCAATCAATCACTCAGCAGCATCTGCCGATTTAGTGACCATATCTGTTTAGATGTCCCCATACGAACTCTGGAGTTATATATGACATTTTTATCTGTTTCTTTCCGGCACTCTTCATTTTCAGCTAATTCATCAGGAATAAGTGACTTGGTTTGCCATTATGTTCATTTAATTTTGTAGATAGGGAAACTGAGATATTAACTGCCATCGAGTGCCAAATGAAAGCTGATCTAGTAAGATGTGGCAATCTCTCCCCCACAATTCCTGTTCAGGCAGCAGATTTAATTAACAACCCAGGAAAAGTTGGGCCACCCAGCGAGTCAGAAGGGCTTGTATTGGCACGTGCCTTCTTGAGATAGCCACTTGCCTGTACGTGGCTCGGGCTTCCTCTGGTCCCAGCCCACACTGTGCTGCTAGGGCTGCAGAAAGACCACCTTGAGCTGAGCTGCTCTGGCATGTAAAGGGCTGCATGGCGAGAAAGCCTTGCAAACACCCAAGTGGTGCTGTCTGCAAGAAAAGCGAGTCCTTCCTTGGGTCCTGACCCAGCCAGTACCGCTCCCGAGCATCAGCTCAGTGCCCGTGGTACGGTGAGCACGGGAGAGAAGACCATCGTGCAGTCTGGAAGGGTCACAGGGAACAAAGATGGGGGAGATGCCTCGGATGGGGTGAGAAGCCTTGGATGGCTCTGGCCAGGCTGTCTCATGGCATGGTGCATCTCGCCCTACCCCAGGGGCGTTCTGAAGGCTCAGATCAAATGGGACAGGGCAATCATAAGAGAATGACCCACATCAGCACCCAAACAGGAGGGGGATGATGGAATGGCTCCGTCTAACCCACGTGTTCCAGCTTTCAGATGCTGCTGGGATGATCTGGGATTCAACCATAGGAAGCTGCAATCGTGCCACTCCAACAATGCATCGCTACAGGAAACGGCACTGGCTCGAATCACATGAAGAGGGCCACTCCCTTCCTTGGCTTTTCTAGGCATGGCCAACTGCTTTGAGGGCTGGTGGCAACCAAGTACTGGCCATTTCTTTCTGAGAGAGCAGCTTGTGGTGAGGAATAGCTTGGCTGTTTGCGGGCAATCAAAGGAAGAGAGCATGAGGTTTTGCATCTGAACGGCGGGGCCGATCTCAAGGGGACTGAAGGCAGACTGTGGCTGCTACCGCACTGGGGATGGAGCGCTAGAAGCCACTGGGACTCCACAGGGAAGCGTGTCCACTCCTCCTTGCTCACTGTGTAGCTACGAAAGAAAAACACCCTCGCTTGGTGAGGATTCTCTCCTCACATGAAAGGCTGTTCAGGGAACTTCCTGGGGATCAGGGAAGAGGGGAGCTTGGACTTCTATGAACTGACCCCTGCTTGCAAGAAAGCGTCCTTACGCTGCCTCATCCCTGGCATTTCAAAAGGCATCCAGAGGATGCGAGGGAAGGCTCCCAGATGAGGCTTGCACAGCACCTCTCTCATTCACACCATTTATGGCGGACCCAGAGATTGTAACTCTCCCGCATCTCCCTGCTGCTTCTTCCATCTTCTTTCTTACCACAGAAAACCCTGTAAGGAGGAAGACACAGAAGAGTTGCCTTTGACTGGCAGTGCTGGGAGCCCTTTGCCTGGAAGCACCAAAAGTTGTGTGTGTGTGTGATCGAGAAAGCCTGACCCCGTTTCTGCTGCTTTCACCAAGAGAAAATCTCCCCACTCAAAGTTGAGATGCCTGTCCTAGAACTCCTGCCGAACATGCTCATTTTTGTACCTCATTCAACAATCCAACGCGCGTCCTCTCTATTCTTGCTGATCAACTCAAGGCAGCACCGGCAACAGCTAACAGTGGGACATCCCCCTTGTGCTGCCTAAGCTCATTTCTCTGTTTCGGGAGCTCCTGCTGTTCTGAGTGGAAGTCCTTCCCCTGCAATGCCACTTCTGCTCTCCAGCGCCTTTGATGTCAGCAGCAGAGGCCTGGGGGACTAGCAGCATGATATGACAAAGCTCTCAAGAAACAAAGCTCTTCCTCCTCATGCCATTCAGAACAAAAGGAAAGAGAAGTTGAGAACATAACCTTAGGAAGAAATGGGCAGGCTACCAAGTAAGGCCCCAAAGAGTTACTGGGGAAATGGAAAGAGGCAACTGGGAGCTGTGGTTGGGTCAAATACTTGCCAGAGCCTAAAAGTAAAAACAACAACAAAGTCAAAAGGAGCTTGCTAGTTAAAATAGCTGCCAAAAGCTTTGTCTTTTTAAGGAGCTTTCAGTCATTAACTAGATGTTATATACAATTATTTTCTGGTGAAGATTTTGCTTTATTTTTAAAAGAAAATCAGCTTTGGGAGACAAATTTGAACAAATGAGCTGCATTTAAGAGGAGAAACAAATATCAGCAATCCAGTGGGTGGTGGGTGGGAGCAGAAGCAACTGGTGGGGGAATTTTGAATAGAAAGGTTGCTTGATAGTACACTTCTATCCCCTTCCCCACACATTTTCTGATCAAAATCTTTGCCTCCCAGAGCTGCTTTTCATTTCTAAAAAAGGTACCCTTATTTTGGGGCTTCAACACATGTCTCTGCATGTAATGATGAGTTTAACTCTTGCCACATGCCCCGAGAACTGAAGGTCTTGGCATTCAGGTCTTCCAGGAAATCATCTTAATCTAAAGGCCCTGTCGACTGATCCCAGATGGGTCTGACTAGAATCACTCAGTGGAGGCATTGCATGCATGCTCAAGTGGGACAAATCCCAGATGTGTAGCCATTTGGGGCATTGGTTCCATAGCAAAACAGACAAACAAACTAACAAGAGTCTGGAGGCACACTGTAAGAAACTAGCAATTTTATTGCGGCAGGATCAAAGAATCATAGAGTATGGAACAGTAGAGCTGGAAAGGGCCAAAGGGCCATCAGGTCCAATAGCCTGCTCAGTGCGGGACTCCAAATTAAACCATCCCTCTCAGATGCATCTTGAATGCCTCCAATGTGGGAGACCCCACAACCTCCCTACTGTTGTACTGCTCTGACAGTGAGATGATGATGATGATGATGATGATTTGGCGGTATCTGGCTGGACTCTGGCTTCCTGTAATTTGAGTCCATTATTCCATGTCCTGTACTCTGGGATGACTGAGAAGCCTTCCTCTTTGTGACAGCCTTTCAGGTACTTGTAGAGTGCTATCATATTTCCTCTCAGTTTTCTTTTTTTGAGGCTAAATATGCCCAGGTCTTTCAATCTCTCTTCATAAGGCTTTGTTTCTAGTCCCTGAATCATCCTTGTTGTCCTCTTCTGAACCCTTTTCAGCTTGTCTGCATCTTTCTTTTAGTTAGTTTGCTAATCAGCACTTTGGAGCACTTTGCTAATTAGCATGGAGCACTTTGTCAAAAACTTTGCTGAAGTCAAGATAGGTTATGTTCTCAGCATTCCCACACTCCATCAGGGAGGTTACCCAATCAAACATGAAATCAGATTAGCCTGGCAGGATTTGTTCTTGAGAAATCCATGTTGGCTTCTAGTAATCATTACATAGTTTTCAAGGCATTTGCAGACTGCATTATTCCTTTGTAGCCTAGCCTTCCTTCCACTTCCTATACATGTCCTTTGTTTCTAGATCATCTGTAAACTTTTTGTGAAGCCACATGGGCTTCTTCTCTTGTCTTCTACCCCTTTTCCTTGTTGGACCTGTTTGTAATTGGGCCTTTAGAATTTCCTTTAAAAAAATCCCACCCATCTAGGATTCCTTTTCTCATTAAAGTCATTTGTCATTGTTCTGAGTTTATTACAATTGGCTTTCTTGAAATCCAGGGTACATGCGTGGCTACATTTGGCTTTCACTCCCTTTCAAATTAAGAATTCAAGTATGGCGTGGTCACTTTCCCTGAGAGTTTCTGTAGCTGCCACTTTGTCTGCTAGTTCTTCCCTGTTGGTTAGTATCAAGTCAGGGAAAGCCATTCCTCTTGTTCCTTCCCCCACTTTCTGTTGGAGGAAATTATCAACAATACATGTTAGGACTCTCTTAGAGGAGCCCATCACAGAATCAAAGGATCGTAGAATAGTTGAGTTGGAAGGTGCCATGAAAGCCACTGGGTCCAACCTCCTGCTGTTGCAGGACACCACGTTACACCATCCCATCAGACGGCTGTCCAGTTTCTTTTTGAATGACCCCAGTGTGGGAGAGCCCACCGCCTCTCTAGGCAGCTGGTTCCACTGTCATATTGCTCTGACAGTGAGGAAGCCTTTCCTGATGTCCAGCCTGAATCTGGGTTGTTGCAACTGGAATTGATTATTCCGTGTCCTACACTGTGGCATCAGCAAGAAGAGATCTTGACCTTCCTCTTCGTGACAGCCTTTGAGGTACTTATAGAGGGATATCATGTTTGGCAGAATTTCTCTCCCAACAGATATTGGGGAAATTGCAGTCCCTTGTAATGATGATATCATGGCTCCTTGAAACACTGGCAATTTGCTTTTCAAAAGTTTTATCTCCATCTTTTCCTTGACCGGGTGGTCAGTAATAAACACCAACCACAGTGTTCCTTTTATTCCTTGCTCCATTTATATTAATCCAGATGCTCTCAATGGGCTACTAAGCACATCCTCCTGCATGTCTGTGCAGAGATGTGCATCTTTAACATACAGTGCAACTCTACCTCCCTTTCTGTTCCTTCTGTTCTTTGTAAACACGTTATATCCTTCAATGGTTGACTTCCAGGCATGGGAGCCATCCCACCAAGTTTCCGTTATACCTATCAGGTCATATTTTTCCTACTGTATGAAGAGTTCCAATTCATGCTGTTTGTTCCCCATAATCTGGACATTAGTATACAGACACTGAATACCATGCACTTTATTCTCTAATTTTCTTCCGACGTTGTTTGACGGTTAGGGCACCGTTAGAGCTGCTCTCCCTGTTGTGGTGCATAACCCTTTGTCTCTTGTTACATCCAGGTGTACTTCTCCCTCTCCTGTAGGATTCAGTTTAAAGCCCTCCTGATAAGCTTACTCATGCTGTGGCCAAACACCTTCTTTCCAGTCCTTGTAAGGTGCAGTCTATCCCCTGCCAGCAGCCCATCTTCCGGGAAGTATAGCCCATGGTCCCAGAATCCAAATCTCTCATGTTGGCACCACCTTTGTAGCCAGGCATTCACTTGGAGTATTTCCCCCCACTCTATTCCTCTTCCAAGAACTGGAAGGATTGAAGAGAAAGCTATTTGGGCTCTAAAGTTCTTGACTTTCCTCCCTAAAGCTTCAAAGTCTGATGTGATCTCTTCAAAGCTTCACTTGGCAGTGTCATTTGTTCTCACATGTTTAAGAAGGAAGAGATATGTACCAGTGGGCTGTATGAGCCTTGGCAATCTTTCAGTTATATCCCTAATCTGTCCTCCAGGGAGATACCTGGAGATGTCTCTCCTGACATACTTGTGTTTCCATCCCACGCAGCAGGGAGTCTCCCACAACTAGCACTCTTCTCTTCTTGTACTTGTCAGCCTTGGTATCATTGCCACTACTTTGCTAACCTTTAGCCTCTTGTTCAGTATTGCACCCAATGTCTTGCAGTTTTTCCACAGCAGGCTGCCCTCCAGCCTCATCCCTGAGCAACTGAATGCGGTCCGAGAATTCCACTGGTTCCACGGGTCTTTTAGTTCTTCTGCACCTGTTACCCGTTTCCAGGGAGCGTCCTCATTTTCCTTTCCCTCAGGATTCTCCTCTTCTGCCTCAGCTTGCTGTTGCACTTCTAGCTTCTGTACTCTGCTGAGCTGTTGCAGCTCCACTGCTTCGTCTACAACCTCTTCACCTTCTCTTATTGCCTCGCGGGTGGGCACCTGCTGCTCTACTGCACCTGCCTTTTCCTCTAGCAGGGCTAATGGCTTGCAACTGTTGCATGTGCAGGCCTTGTTGGCCTCAGGCAGGAAAACAAACATGGCACAGACAATGCACACGACCACCACTACGGAGTCGTTTCAGTCTATTCTTTCTGCTTCCTTTTTGATTCTACCGTCAAACAGGGCTTGTTGTAACAACCTGTGCTTTCGCCTGTCTTTGCTAAAGGTTAACAGCACAGTCCAACCAGTAAATGGGAATGTGTTACAAGGAAGAAAACTGGGGTGGGGGAGCTAAGGGGGGGGGGGGGGGGGGGGGGAGGAGGAGGAGGAACAGTACTGTAAGGGACCTCCCCCACTGAACACTCCGACTTGCTCTCTGTGTTCGCTCGCTCCCTGAGAGGTGGGCTGCTTGCACCCCAAAGGTCCTAGACCAGCTACTCCGCTCAGCTGGGAGTCAGGAAGCAGAATGAATCTCCCCACCTACACAGTTGCTGGTGGAAATCAGGCCGCTCTCTTCCTGTCACACCTCCCAGGACACGCACCCTTCAGCTGCAGCTCTCAGGCCTCTTGGAAGAGACGATGCTGGGCCAGCCCAGGCCCCTCACCCCTTTGCCCCTGCCTGTGTCTCCTCTTCCACCACCACTTTGCTTTCGTGCCTTCGCTTTCTTTTCTTTTTTGTTACTTCAGATAGCTTGAAGCCGAGCACTGACAGCAGGTTCTGAGGCTGAACCCTGGTGAGCCGGGCTCTGTACACATGAATTACTCAAGTTAAGCAGCTGAGGCAGGAAGCAGTGGTGCTTCTAGTGTGGAGCTCTCCATGCACGATTTTTAAAAAATGCTTAAAGCGGATTCTGACAATTGCTTCTGCCATTGCTTGACTTGATGCATTCTGGAAAAAAGAGGAGATATGGAACTGGCCAAGAAATGGTAACAGCTATAAACTCTGTTGTGAGTTTATGACACAAATCTTGGGAAACTCTTCTTCACAGCCTCCTCCAGTGGGATGAAGCTGAAATCAACACACACACACACACACACACAGAGTGATGTGCAAAGAAGGCTGCTAACAAGCCCTGCAGGCATTGTTAAAATGTGAGGGGAATTGTAACATTTGAATCACAATGAGAATAAGCTCCTACATGTACAGCTGATCTAACATCCCCTGGAGATGAGGCTGTAAAGGGCAAGGAAGCAAAGCAGAGAATGCAGAGAACAGGAATTTGGGCATGAATGGCCAGATTTATTCCCAGCAGACAGGACAGTGGGGAGATGGATTACTGCAAGCCAGAAGGTTCCCGGCCTCTGCCACCTGCTGACCGACAGAGGGGGTGCCGAAGGAACCCAGGGCTCCTGAACAATATGGCACACAAGGCCAACTTGGGTCAATGCGAAGCAGAAGCAGGACGTTTCAGGTACAAGGCAGATGGGCAAGATAAAGGGGGACAGAAAGGGAATGGGAAGAGGAGGCAGGTTCAGAGACTTGCATAACTATAGGCAGTGGTTGCCATACTGGTCTCAGAGAATAAGAAATAAAATAGGTGATGTGATTTCCTATCTGTTCATACAACAGCACACAAGCACTGAATGGTGGCACAGGTCCATCTAGTTCAGCACTGTCCATAAACTGACTGGAGGTTCTCCGGGGATTCAGAGAGAGGTCCTTGCCAGTCCAACCTGGTGATGCCAAGGCCTGAACCCAGGGCCTTCTGTATGTCATGCATAAGCTCTGCCACTGAGCTGCAGATGCTGGGCCTGCTGGGCTTGGGACAAGAGGGTGGGGGTGGGGCTGGGCCAAGGCGTTCACATCTGAGGTCATCAGAATAAGAGATGTTGTTTTGCATTTGCTGTCTTCATGCAGCTCTCACCACAATCACGTGGCATGTTTGCATGCTCTGCTAAGCCACCTGAGAAGAGGCCACGGTGGGTTGTGGGCTTACTTGGCGCTTCCAACAGAGGATCAGCACTTTGCAGCTTGCTATACCTCGTTCCCCCCCAGGCTTACTGCCCTCTCATCACTGGGATACCTCCCAGGCATTATCTCCTCTTTCTCTGTCTCAGCACGCTTTCTGCAATTGGTTTGCTAGGGTTGCTGGCTCATGAGGGATCCCCCATCAGGTCACCAAATGCACACAATCTTCTGAGCCCCTATGAATGCAGTAATCTTGATTTTTTTTAAAAAAAAATTGGGGTCTTATGCAAGTGGACAGGAGCACAAGAGCACCTGCGCACCAATTTGCCAGATGTACGGCTATCCCCCTCTTGTCAATCTCCTTGTCAATTTCATCCTTCCCGTCGGCACTTGCCTTGCCAGCGAACACAGTGTTTTCCTCCAAAGGATGCTTCACGGAGTACCAAAGCAATTAGGCCTGCCTGCAAAGCTCAGTTTCCTGCAGCTGCCAGCTCCTCCCAGCTCCCCTTTCCCCACTTGGCATTTGTTGCTTCCCTCTGCTGGTCTTTGCTGCTGGCTGTCGGGCAGATGTGGGTGTCACAGAGCCATGATGGGGATCAACAAAGGCACGCACGTTTCAAGGCAGGGCAGGGAGCGAGAGGAGTCAGTTTTCAAGACAAACAAGTGAGGCAAATTGGTAAATATACACCAATTTCATGGAAGAGCAGGAAAGTGGAGAGAAAAGTTACAGAAATTTAGCAGAGTGGGCTTGTGAATGTGTGCATTTACACGAGACCAACAACGATGATTAAAATAATAGGTTAGAAATGCATCTGGGACACTCTCCGGTATCCTTTCTTCTCAGTTTTTAGGCACATGGAGTGGAGGACATGGTCAAAGGAGGAGAGGGGAGGCAGCCCTGGTGAGACTGCAGCCTTGCTGGGCGTGCGGGAGCCACTCTTGACAACCCATGATGATGTCACCTTGTTGCGTTCAGACATCAGGATTAGCAGCCCTGACAACAAGCCACCCTGATCAATCCAAGAACAACTCATAGGTTCTCAGGGTGGCCTGTTCATGGAAAACAGCTCTGATGAGAAAAATGCTCTGCGTTCAGATGTCCCAACAAGCTACTCTGAATCAGCCCGTGGTGACAACTCACCATGGCTAATTGTGTGAATCAGGTTATTTTCATCACGCAGAAGTTAGTTACACAGATCAGATGGATTATGTTGAAGTACACTACCAAGAAGAGCTGAGGTTCCCCAGCTGAGAGAGGCAAGTTGCTTCACTCAGTCACGATCACTGGAAAATGGGAAATTCACTTTTTTCTCCAGTCCTTCTGCCCACGAACAGTATACCCATAAGAAAGCAAGAGAAGCTATGCTGAATCAGACCAAAGGCCTATCTAGTCCAGAATTCTGCTCATGCAGCAGCTAACCAGCAGCCTCTGGGAAACCTGCAGGTCAGGTCCTATAGGCCACATGGTGGTACTTCTGCCTTTGGGCCACCCGCCCTACCTTTGTTGGCGCACGCCATCCACTGCAGGGGAGTGACATCGTAGTTATGCTGTCCCACAGAAAAGGTGAACACGCGTACCTGTGAAAAAGAACAAGCAGCATTCCCTTTTACTCAAGGAAGAGAAACCGGGAGCATCCATCATTAAGCACAGAGCCTTCCATAATGCCCTCCAAACCCATAAAACGAATGGCTTCATTTGAAACATGGGCACATGGAATAGAAACCTACAAACATGCCCATTCAAATAACAACAGATGTGCTTGTCAGCTGGAGATTCTTTCGCTAAGCCTGGAGATACTTACTACGGACCTGTTTATAGGACTCCTGTCCTCAGAGCGGCTCCCCGTCAGCGCCCTCCCCGAGGCTAGCCAGATGTGTGCAGCCCTGCCACGCACCAAAAAGTTGTGTCGTGAGCATTTACTGCGAAGTGCAAAACATCTGATCCTGGGCATGGTGGCTGCTGGCTGCACATAATCCACAGCTGGGAGAGGAAGCCGAGGCGCAGAGGAATGTTCTGGTGGCTGCGCTTGGACAGTGCGCTACATGCAACGAAGCAGCGCTGCTTGATGAGCCCTGCACGTAATTTTATGGGCTGATGATTGGGAGCTCAGTTTTTGGTTATTTTATTAGTTAAACAGAAATTACTTGCAAACAGGCACCAAAGTGCTTAAGGCTAACTTACAACACTGTAACACTGTTGGATAGAATTAAGTCTCTGTGCAGCAAAAGTCAGTTCCTGCAACCAATCGGTAGATGGTAGTGCAGAAGAAACGTGGTTCCATTTTAGCTTCCAGCTGCTTCCCACCAATTATCCCTTTCCTGGTCGTGTTTTGGAAGAAGAATCCAGTGGAGGACAGCAGCTGGCTGTGTGTTTTCAGCCCCTGCACACCGAATGGCCACATAGGTGGCCCCAGTGAAGCAGATCAAGTATCCACCACTTACCTATTCGTTTTTGCAAAATGCCTAAATTATGCTGAGCATTGTTACACTGTGTTCTTATTCACCAACACATCTGCATAGCTTCATGTCACCAAAAGAATTCATTGGCTTGGCTACCATAGTCAAGAGGACCCACATGCCTCCACCCCCCCCCCCCCCGTCCCCACCCCATTTCATAAGAAAATCTAACATTTCAAGCAAAATGTACTTGACAGGCTGGTAACAATAACAGCAAGACAAATTGGCCAAGCAACATTTCTGGATGAAACCAGATTGGGATCTAGGTTTAAATACCTTTAAAAATGCTGTAGGTGCACAGATAGAAACCTGAGAGAAATGGAAGAGAATTCCCTATTCCCTCGGGGGTTAGCTGCAATCCTCACAGTAGCTGTGGAGGAATGAACCCTCCAGCAACCATACATTGTTCCCTGTGGTCATGCCAAGTATTATGGGGTGGCTTGGTCCTGAATGAGCAGTGAAGACCCATTCGATGTATAAGAGACCTGTTCTTGGTGGAACTAAACTGCTAGAATGGGTTGGTGGATTTGGATCAGCACAGATACTTGAATAGTTGGGCTCTGCCTGGGGCTGTGGCTACGCAGCCTATCATGACGTGTGTCAGCACTTCAGAAGCTACCACTTCATTACTGCTCACCTGAGTTTTTCCATCGTTCCACCCCTTTCTATCTCCAAAGACACATGCAAAAATAGTGCCTTGTCTTCCTTCCTTCCCTGTCACTCACTGCTGTTATGAGCAAGGTAGTGTTTGATCACATCTGTTGAAAGATTGGACTCCCCACTGAAGAAGCATTTGGAAAGTTATATTTAACATCCACCTCCCGTGTTTTGGTAATAGATGCTACCACTGGAAAAAACCCTTTTGCTTTCCCCGCCTCCTCCCACCCACACTTTCTGCCCTTGCTTGTCTGCAGGCAGGTGCAGCGAGTCTGGGAATATGCTATAAACATGCAGAGATGATTTCCAAGTTCCAAGGAATCGGCCGGAAGGTGCAGGTGCTTCTTGGTGGCAGCAGGACTCTGGTACAGTGCCAACCCCACAGGCGAGCCCTTTGTGAACCGGAAAGGGCCAGTGCTGCCTCTGGTGAGGCCCGTTGCCGCCCTTCGTGTTCTGCTAGGCGGGGGAAGAGAAAGGTGCTTCAGGGCAGCATTGCAGATGGTGCATCGCACTGCGCTTGAGAAACAGTCTTTCGGCCGAGCTCCCTGTTACGCAGATTGTGAAGCATGTTGCTGAGGGCTGGGTTTCCACTATGCTAATAAAAGCACACATGGCCACGATTTGGGTCAGGACTGATTTTTTGGTGGGGAGGGGAGGACGAAACTTCTCCTCTGCCCATCTCCCACCATCACCAAAAAATGCATTCCCTATGGAGGGAAGTCCCCACTGGCATCAGTGGAGCAGAGGAGAGTCTCAGGGAACAATTTCAGGGAGTAAATGGTGGTGGTGACTGGGAAAAGGTTTAACTCGCCCTTCCAGTTCTATGCTGGTCCTAATCCAAATCAGGGCTGTGCACACTGACACTGGAGTAAATAAGACCCTAGCCCTCATTTATGCACTTCACAATTTGTGTGCCGTGATGCCTGGCTCTAAGCAAAAGCAGAGATGCCGGAGGGCCGCACCCTCTCCTTCCTTTCCTATGTGTAAGGAGGAGGAGAGCAAAGCTGTGTGGGGAACATACAAGCTACTCACTCCAGAGCCCGAGCCACCTAGCAGGAGAACTTTTCTGTTTGCTCTTAATTCTAGGGAGCCTCCTGCAAACCCGGCAGGTTTGACAAAAGTACCCCATTTCGTGTATCGATAGCGTGTGCAAAGTTTCCAAGGAAGTTCTGTCCACCTTCTTTTCCGGCACTTCAAGGTCAGTGCAGGTAATGAAACCTGTGCCAGCATGTTAGACGCACCATTAAAGGGGCAGTGGCTCAGTGCGGGAGCAGACAGGCAGGAAGACCAACTGTCTAAATAGCTCACACCCAATGAGGCGGAATCCAGCAATAAAGCATGGCCGAGCCGCTTCCCCGTCCCTGTGACGGAACTGATGCCAGTCACACAGCTGCTTCCTCAATGATTTGGTCATGTTTCCCAACTCATTTATAATCTTCCATATGCAAAGATTTGGGGGGGGGGCTGTTGTCCACCCCTCATGGGCTTATGCACGGATTTTAGCTGGGAAAGCTCATTGTCATTTGAGCAAGTGAACAAGAGGCGGGTTAGGACTTCGCCTGCCTGCTCTCTAGCGTAGTTCAGGATGCCACACGCTGCACTCCGAAGACGCCCCATGCAAGGGAGGGACGAGATCCATATATCCAGTTGGGTATTTATCCTGGTCCCCATACTGCATAATTGTGTAAGGCAGGCCTGCCAGTGCCAAGGCTAAAGCTGCAGCCTGAGACAAATGCCGCTATGAAACAGGCATCACGAACCTTCTGGCCACTGCTCTCTTCAGCTTGGTAGTTCCTGGAGGAAACGTGTAAATTTCACCAGTTTCACTTGCCTGCCACCCAGGCAGAATAGAAGTACAGGCTCAGTCAACTCTGTTGAATCCAGAATGCAACCAATGCCCATGTACTGGTTAAAAATGAACAAGCCTTGATTCATAACGTCTCTAGTGGTCAAGAGGTCCTGTCCTATGAAGGAGAGTAGTCTCTTCCTGCTCCCCCCTCCAGTCCGGGGCATCATGGAAGAGGCCATTTTGGAATCCTGCTTGTCCTGAGGTGTTTGTTTTGATGGACAGAGAGCCGCAAACACTTGTCTGCAACAGTGTCGCGCTTTTCCTCATCACTAGTCAGTTACCTTGACCTGAATCAATGGCACTATTTATCTGTAACTAACAGCTGCTTCACATTTCATGGCATAGAAGTGCTTTTACAGGTTTGGCTTGGGAACAAAGCTATTTTTGCAAATATATCTGTCTTCACCTTCTGTTCTAGTTTTACCTGGGTGAGCCGGCTTGCTGTTTAAATGCCTCATGCCCTGTGATAGTGAAAAGCTCCTACATCTGATTTAGGCCTGCGTGTAAAGTGCTTCAGGGGAGGGGGAATTTGGCTTCAAGGGTGTCAGTGAAGGAATAAGTGGCTGCTCACAGGCCAGGTGCAGTGTTGTCATGGAAAGCTCAGAGGACACGCTAGCCAAGATGAGGGATCGGGAACGTCGTTGTCACTCCAGTAAGGGCAGAGCTGACACAGAGGGGCTCCTGACGCCTGCCAAATGCAACTAGGTCCAGTGCCACCAGTGACTACACTACAGGGTAACCCTTTCCGCACAGCCCTTAACTCCCTCCGACAGAAAGCGAGCTGGAGTGCAGCTCAGGCTGTGGCATCCAACTGCAGGGAGCTGGTCTGAAAAACAAAGAAAGCAGCAGCCGGGACAGAAGGAAACACTGCAAGGTAGCGCTCGCCTGCTAACTGCCAGTAACTGTATCTTTGATATCTGCTTTAAATGTCGAACGACACTGCACCACCAGCTGAACTGTGCTGTGGTGTGGGGTGGTCCCCACACAAACATACCCCCAAAGCATCCCTGGATTTGATCCCGCTGTCAGCACTGGCACTGGAGTAGCGCTGAGGCAGAGTCTCAGCATTCCCGTTGAAAAGGGGCTGACATACTGGGGAAGGGCCTGAGCCTGCAGCAACATAAAAGAATGTGGCCATAAATGCCACCAGCAACACTTTGTGTGTGTGTGTGTGTGGGGGGGGGGTCTGAAGGAAGAACCACTTCCCTGGAATGAACCAGCGAAGGAAACCTGTATCTTTTCTCTTAGAGGCTGGGAACAGGCAACGCGTGGTCCTCCGGCTGCCTGGCCTGTAATCCCCACCAGCCCTGGTTGGCCATGTGGTGGGTGATGAAGGCCGATGCGTCTGAAGGGTCATATGCTGCCCACCCTGGCCTAGAGAGACCAGGAAGCCCAAGTCACAGCGGGGTGGCTGGGTCTGCATATGATCTGGGGCAACACGCAGCAGCTCCAGTACCAAATGCAGCCCTTCCCTCGGATCGTTTCCGCCATGCTTCACCCGGCCTTCTGCTCCCCGTGCTTGTGGAACGTGTGTTTCTTCGTGCGTGTGCACTGCGGCGCTGGGGGTGGCCCCTGGGCTACAGTTGAGGGGTGGGTGGGTGGGCTGGGGTGGGCAGGGATTGGAGTGTGGATACTGACGTTCCTCCCTGCCGTGGGAGCCAGCAGCATCCATCCAGCGGGGGGCTTCTCCGGCTCTTAGAGCACGTCCACTGCAGGATGCAACATGAAGCTCTTCTCCTGGGACACCCCTGCTGGGATTGGGGGTGAGCTGTGCAACTCGCTCCCAGCTGCAGCGCTCCACGGTCCTGAAGGGGAGGCCAGCCCAGAGGGTGGAGGACCGGCGGCTGGCTACCTTAACAGGGCCGCCACAGCACCGGTGCAGCCAGGTGAGGGTGCCGGAGGAATACTCACCGTCTTGTTGGGCCAGTTGTACTTCTCAAACACGTCCTGCACGCGGTCTTCCCCTCCGTCAGTGAACATCATGATCATCTTATTGCAGTTGGCTCTTGTGATGTTGGACTGCCGAGAAGAGGCAGGTATTTGCATGAGTACAGAACTCAAAGCCACGGACATGGCACCACACAAGCATTATGGGAGCGATGAGGCCAGTAAGCTTAACACTGATTGGTCCAAATAAAGCAGGGGCAGGCCACGTCAGCCCTGTGGCTGCAGCATTCTATTCTACTGAGTCAGGCTGATTTGAGACTATTCAGACCGTTGTTTTTACCTATTTGAAGGAGGAAAAAGGACTGGCACATGTGTTAAAATCATGCACATGTAGATGGAAGTCATGCCTGGTTGCATGTGGAAGAAAACAGAAGGAAGGCATTCTGTGTGTGTGTGTGTCCACGTATGAGTATGCTTCCACATATATAAAAGAAATTGGCAAAAGATGCACATGCAGGCAAGCACAGGTATTCGACATGGGTGTACACAAAACCCTGCTCCCGAAAGCCGTTGCTACAGCTTCCTGCCTTCTTCCATCCCCTCCTCAGCTGGAGGAGCTGGCACTGAGGAATCTGTTTTCTTTAGCTGCTTCTCCAGGGGTGAAGGTGGTGCAGATGAACAGGGAGAAGGAGGGGCTGTCAGGACGGAAATTATGTTGTGGCTATTACCGCTCAGCGATTAATAGGACTATTCATCTTTATTTTGCTCAACGTCACTGCAGCCCATCTGATCCAAGCCCTCTCAGATGGGCCCTGCTAACTTTCTAATGAAATGGAAGAGGCAGCTGCTTTCATTGAAACTTAAGTGCCGACTGCAGAAGCTTTCCATTTACTGGGGGAGAGGCTGGCATTGACAGCACCCTGCCCCACTGCAGCCCTTCAGAGGCAGGGACCCACATATTGTTGGGACGAAGAACGCCGGTGCCCCTGGCCTGTTGCCCATATTTCCCCCAGTGCCGGGAAGGAATGCCACAGAAGCAGTTTCCAGGGATGGAGTGCCGATTGTGGAGGAATGTCCCCCAGTCATAGCCTCTCTCCCAGAAGGCAATACCCAATGGGGTCTGGGACTGAGAGGTTCAGGCTACCACCAGGGAGACCCTGGTCCAAATCCCTGCACAGCCCCAAAGTTCTTGGGCCAGATGCTATTTCTCAGCCTAACTGGCTTCCCAGAGTTGTTTTGGGATAAAATGAAGTGCAGCAGAACTTTGTAGGCCACTTTCAGTTCCTTGGGCCAGATATATAATGGGGGGCCAGTGCAAGTGGTGAAAATTTGGATGGGAATCCAGGGTTCTGGACACAGGGTGATGCAGACTCACAACAGCTGCTGTTTGGGGGGAAGGGGCAGTGGGAATACATAACAGCATTATTTCTTCCCTTTTCAGCTTCTCTTCTTCTAAGGAACTTGCAGCTGTACACATGATTCCTCTTCCCATTTTATCCTCACCACAACCTTGTGAGGTAGGCTAGTGTGAGAGCTGTGCCTGGCCCAAGGAGACCTAGTGAGCATCATGGCTAAAAGGGGATGTGAGGCTGAGTCACCCTGTCCTGGCCAGCAATGTGCCCACTCGTTATGTCACCAAGGAAGATGGGAGCTGGTGGACAAGGCCTGTGGGCATTTCTCATGATACTCTCCCCCACTTGGTATGAGGAAGCTTTTGGGAAATGGTTGACATAGGAATCTAGAAATGATAGTATCCATGTGAGGCACACTCTCAATGCCCACAAGCTCAGGAAATTTCTGAGCTGCTCATGCATCTTCAGAGCAAAGTAGCATGCCTCCAGAGATGCGTGGATGCATTTCTGGTGACTTTCTCCCTGGCCTCACCAAAAGCAACTGCTTTGGAGCAGGAGTATGGAACTCCCGGCAATCCTGAGTGCCAGAACAGGTCTGTGGAAGATGTCTCCAAATTACCAAACATGAGTTTGCATTCCATTTTGCAACTTCACCATTTGATTTGTACAAATTATTTTTTAGTCTCAAGGAAAAATTTCTACAATTTTGGAAAACTGCACACATTTGGAGAGTTTTGCTTTATTTTTACATTTGGTTGTTCATTTTCCTATTTGCACACAATGAACAGCAATCACAAACGAGAATATAAATTGAGTGCAAGATGATCAGTTAGAGCGGGTTTGGGGAATCTTGTCAAGTTCAGGCATCAGTCTTTGACTATCCCTAATCCCCTCCATGCATTTTATTTGAATTCTAGGACTTTTCTCCTCACAATCCTCCCACCCACCCCACACATGCCTGGCCTTCAACCCTTGCTTACATTTTGCAGCTGTTCAAAAGCATACTCAAAGCCCGCCTTGTAGTCAGTGGTTCCTTGAGCCTCCATTCCTTCTACGTCTTCTTTGAACACTTTCTTGTTGCGTATATTTGCCTGGACCAAATGCTTGAAACAGGAGACAGGCTGTGCCTTTTGGTTAAACTGGAAAGCAAGATACAGGGAATTGTAATGCATTAGAACAGGCCAGGAGACAGTGCAGATGACGCTCATTTGATCCCCACCCCTGTTGTTTAGTGCAGCTTTCTCCACCTTGGTGCCTTCCAGTTGTTTTGGCCCTCATTTCCCATCAGAGGCTGCCAACATGGCCAGTGTGAGGAATGCTGGGAGTCACACTTCAAAATATCTGGGGGGTGCCAAGTTAGGGGAGGCAGGATTAGTGAATGACAGAGTCATGTGTGCTTTGAACAGTACCAAGACGAGACTATCTTGTTCCTATCGGCAAACTTAGCCTTTGATGCAGACAGCCAAGTGGGATCATTAGGGATCAGTCTGGGTCTGGAGAAATTAGCTACTGTTGGCAGAGACCTCCTAACCACACAGGTATCCGCTCCACCATTGCCAGATAGCTCGACACCAGACATGCATTTTAGCCAAGTCATTGAAGAAAACTGGAAAGAGAGGGAGCCAGGGTGTTTGGGAGATGTACGTGAACGGGGCAAAGAACACAGGGCTCCCATGCTACGTATCTGGGGAGAAGAGATCAGCCAAAGCCAGCTAAGCGGGGGCGGGGGGTGTTGTGACACTAGGAAGATCTGCAGTTTATCCAGTTCTGATCGTCTGCCCGCAGTTCATGGAGAATGGCTGGTCAGCAGTCACGGCCCTTTAAGCTCTACCACCAGTTTTTGCATCCTTGCATGTATCTGTGTTAAGCTGAATTAAATCTAAGAACTCTGGGAACTGTAGTTTTTCAGGAGGGGAGGAAGGACACTAGGAAGCCCCAGTAGAGAGTTCTCATTATCTCAGCCAACTATTTTGCAAGACTCTTTTAGGGAAAGCGTGACAGTTAGAGGGATATAAGATGGATATTTGCAGCACATGTGAGAGACTCTAAAGGTGCGGACACAAAGCCCTGTCATAGGAGATCTGTCTGTCTGACTGCTATTCTGTCCTTCTTCCACGTTCCTTGCTTTTATCTTTACAGAAGTCCTGTGTGGTGTGAGAGGCTGAGAGAGGGAGACTGGCAGAATGTCCTCAAGCCAACCTCATGGCTGAGTGAGGTTCTGAACCAGTTTTCTCTTGAACTTGACTTGACCATGAGCTTTTGGTGGTTCTAAAAGAACTAATGGTCTGCAGAAGTTATTTGTGGCCTCCCCATTCCCCTCGTGAATGTAATACTTGCAGTTCACTATTTGAAGTGCACAAGACCAGAAGGACAAATGAAGTGGCTGAGATCAAACTGCGTGATGAGAAGTGGGAGAAATGAATTCTCGGTCTCTTTGCTGAAGGCCAGGGCCTTTTCATTCAGAAGGCCCAAATCTGCACCTGGGTTTCTATGGGACTGTGGAGGAGCTTGTTGGCATCAATGGAATGATGCGATTTTTCTTTCTCCGTCTGTGACTGAGAACAGAATGAATTTGTGGAGAGCATTGCTGTGATTACCTGAACACCTCCAGGCGTGCTTTCTGCAGAGCATTTCAGTACCTTATCACAAGGTCACAGGCCCAGTTAAGTGGGTGCCCTGTGCTAAGCTCCTGTTCAGAGAGGGCTGACTTCTCACTCCGAGAATCTGGCCAGGCGGGTGAAGCGAGAAAGCACTCATTTTTGCTTATGGCTTAGTTTGCTGGAAGTATGGAACATTCATTTAGGAGGCAGTGATCCAGCAAAAGTAACGAGGCTAGACTCGTTAATTAGCACAGGCGCGCTCCTTGCCAGACAGCAGGCACATGATATGGAGAATGACGGAGCTCTTCATTTCCTTCCCGATATACCTTTCTTTAGGGTTGTGGAGAAAATAGTTGGAAAACTATTACCAGTGAGGAAGAGGAATGGATTTAATTTGTATCAGGGTTCAAATTAATCAGGGCTTAACACTCATGCTAGATTCCAGGCTTAAAGCAACCTTTTCCTGCCTGGCTGAGGATGATGAGACTCATAGTCCAAGACATTTGGAAGGCGCCAGGTTGGGGGAGGCTGCCCTGACGCATGAATTAACTATGAATAAGGGTCAACTTGGGCTGATGAAAATTGCCCTTCCCATGCCACTGACTGCCCACAGCTGCTCACATTCATCTGATTGGAAAGGAAGGCTGGGCTGAATTCCCACGGCCCCCCTGCCAGGGATCCCAACCCATGTCCTCTCCCAACAATCCGCCCTCGTGCAGGCACTGGTTGAGCACTGGATTCGCTCAAACAGGCACACCAACAGGTCGAAGGAGGCTATTTAAACAGGAGAGGCGGCAAGGACTGGGACTGAAAAGGGAAGGGGAAAGGCAATTGAAGCACAGCAGGAGTTTCTAGCCCCACCTCCCCAGAGGATGCAGACTCTCCAGCACATCACCTTGACAAGGCAACAACAAAGCCAAGCCTACTCCACACAAGCCAGGCAGTGGGTCTCCCACGGGCAGAGGAGCAGCAAAATCAGTTGGGCAACAGGCTCAGGCAAGTTCGCTCCCAGAGAGACAAAAGACCCATTCCAGGTGCTGGCATTTCATTGCCCCTGGGGCCGGGGGGGGGGATCCCCAAGAACCCATCCTGGGATGGACTGTATCACACTGGGCATATCCCGCCTGGGCCTCTTCCCAGCTGCAGGCAGTAAAGCCCAGACAGTTGACCTTGGGACCAAACTCAGCTCATCCCGATAAGCTTCATGCATGAATCATCCAGCTTCCCAACCTTCCCTGTAAGGCCCTGTCAGGAGAAACAGCAGAAGAACGGGCCAACTTGGCTAACCCCTGAGCTCCTGTCCATGCACCTCTCACACAGCTATTAGGAGGCTGAGCCTGCAAGCCGCAGGGGACATAATTGCCCTCCACCTCAGCCCAGTGCCAGCACCTGGCACCGTGGTGTGCGAGCACTGGGCTTGGAGCTCCACTGCCTGGGGAGCAGGCATCTGAGGCAAGGCTGCCCTGGACTGCTCCCCACCATTTTGCCCATGGCAAAGCCACACTGAGCAGCCATGGCTTGCTCCCAGCTCACCGATCCTGGGATTGCTCTCTCGGGCTTAAGACTGCAGAATCAACTTTAGGTAGAGGGATTTTAATTGTCAACAAAACTCCTTGGTTGCACCTCACATTGGCTGTAGGAGGCCAGCCCAAACCTGCGTGAAGTTAGTGATCAGCCATAATTCATAAAGAAAATCCAGCACCTCCATGGCTGTTAGTTCAATCTGTTACAAAAATGCTATTTTTGTTTGTCTTGTCTTGCCTTGCATTGCAAAAGCCTGCCTCTCCCTTTATCTCCTAAAATGTGGGTCACCTTCGTCATTCATGACTACAACCTTCTCCTTCTGGGCCTTCTGTGGTGACACCTTCCTGGTCAACGTTATTCACATCTCTCATTGTTTAGATCATGTAACATGGATGAGGGGCCACCCCCACCCCCACACTGCATTTGCATCCTAGCTTTCTTCCTCTTGCAAGGAACCCAAGGCAGCCTACCAAATTCTCTTCCTCTCCATGTTGCCCTCACAACGGCAACCCTGTGTGGTAGGATTGGCTGAGAGGCAAAAGCCTCATGTCACCCAGTGGGTTTCGTGGCTGAGTGGGAACTGGAACCGTGGTCTCCTGAGTTCCAGTCCAGCAGCCCTAAACCACTAACCATACCGGCTCCCATTTGCAGAATGCATGGAGAGGTGGGTGGATTTCCAAATGACAGTCCCTTCCACCCACTGACCCTCCCATGTTTCCTCACCATCTTTTCCATTCCCTTTTTCCCAGTGCAGAGAATCCTTTAAGGGATGCGGGGAGGGAGCAGCTGTACACAGCGCCTTCTAACAGATAGCGCCAGGAACTCTCTGTCTGGAAGGTGACCTTGTCTTTAGCTGCACGGACTTGCCCCCTACTTCTGCTCCTGCTGGTGACCTCTCTTCCTCCAACTTAGCCCTTGCCATATCGAAAGGCCCCCTTAGAGAGCTCTGTCCAGCTCCCTTGTTGCTGAACCTCAAACGGCTCACATGGCAGGGTAATAAGGCCGAACAGACCACAGCCGCTCCAAAGAGAGGCGCCAAGGGCCAGAGAGCACTTTCACAGACCTTTCCAGTACAAAAGAACATGCAGCATCGAGCACTGACTCCAACCCTTCTAATGTCTGCACCCCATTTACAAAAAGAACCAACATGTTCTTGATCCCCCCCAGCAATCATGAAGTATTGGAGGGGGGCAAGGAGGGAGAACAACCTTAGAATGGATGAGTTATGGGCTGCACTTCACCACCTGCCCGTCATGTCCTTGACCCCCTTTCTACAGTACATCAGTACTGCCGAGTTTTACATTTGCCTGCCCGTTAAAAGCTCAGCACAATTCTAGCCTTGGTGGGGGATAAAACAATCACTGCCCCCGATGGAAGTCCTGGACTTGCACAAGCAGACCAGGATCTTAAGGAGCGGCGCCTCATGCCCACTCCCCGCAGCCGTCACCTGTGTGCAAAATGCTCCGAGAAAAGGATCCTTAGCCTGGCATTTACCCAGCCATCTCCTAGTCCAATAACACCGCTGGGTTAATGGTAATATCGATTCATAACTAGAAATCCCATAAGCTATTTTGGGACAGGGAAGCATTTCATCTTTTCTTGGCAATGCATACGTACCAGTCAAATATCTGCTAAATTCAGAATATATTTTTAGAGGCTCCCCGCACTTTCAGAATTGCCAGATGCCCGCTCCACTTTATAAAGTCCCTGAAAAGTCCAAAAGAGGGCTTGGATTTTTTTTAGCATCTAAGAATATAGTATGGGGATGTGTGTGTGTGTGTGTGTGTGTGTGTGTGTGTGTTTGGGAATGTGTCTCTGTCATATAAACACATGTGCACAATGAGCTTTTCTACACAATGTATTTTGTTCATTGTGCACTTATGATTCCTCACTCATGGTCATTTGCGGGTGTTTTACCCAATGCCATCCTTCTCCAGGGCTTCCAGGTTTTGTTTTTTTCTTTTTTAGATCAAGGAAAATATGGTTTTATTTGAAAATGGTGGAATGCAACACTTGTGCATTTACCTAGTGGTTGTGTAATAGATCAAATGAAATGAAAGAAATTAGGAGAGTAAGTACCCGGAGGAGGGCTTTCTCTGCGGTGGCGCCCAACCTATGGAATTCACTCCCCAAAGAGGTCCGCCTGGCACCGTCGTTACTGGTTTTTCGGCGCCAGGTAAAGACCTTTTTATTTAAACATCATTTCAATTGTTAAAACATATGATCTGGCCTGGGCAACTTCTTCTTCCTTCTCTTTCTCCTCCTATATTTTTATTTTATACTGATAATTTTAATTTTGTATTTGTAAATAAATGTATTTTTTGTATTGTTATATTTAATGGTAATTTATTATGTACTATTGTATTTCAATGTATTTTATCATGTTGTAAGCCGCCCCGAGGTTTCGGCAAGGGGCGGCATAGAAATGTTATTATAATAATAATAATAATAATAATAATAATAATAATCATATAGAAAGGCAGAGAAAAGAAGACTTCTGGGAAAAAATGTGTTAAGGAACTGATCTGAATCTTGCAAAGAAGCTGGAAGCAGAAGCCCCATTAAAGTGAAGGATTACAAGCCTCATGTAGAAAAGTCAAAAATATTTTAGGACTGCTTCATCCCTTGCAGAAAGCAATGGATCCTGGTCTTCCCATAGATGCCAATGATTTCTTTTCCCTTGTATCAGAAGGGGAGGAATTCAGGCTGTAGCAATTCCCCTCACTACCTCTCGAGGGCACTTGCCTTGGTGGCAGCCACTGTTTCTTCTTACCATGCGCCTATCAAGCAGCTTGGCTCTTCTGGTCACCCAGACACACCACCTGGGGCCTTAGAAATACATCACGGATCCAGACTGTTCCCTTCACTAGTTAAGCTAGGGATGCTTCCAGGCGAGCCCTCTGTGGCCGCATCTCCCCGTCCTGTCTCATTCATGGCATCTTACGGGATTTCCAGAGCGTGCCGTCTTTCACCTGCAACCCTCTCACTGCTCCTAGTCAAGGCTCGTGCAATGACTCTGACTTTTTTCCTTCATGGATTTTCCATGCTAAGCAAAAAAGATGGAGGGAGTGGTGGGAAGACATGCGAGGTTGACAAGCGAAAGGAGATGTAGTTTGGAGCCGCAGTACAATTCTGTGAATGAGATCTTGTCCAGAAGCACTCTTGGCTTCAGATGTCTGAGGCATGGATATGGGGATTGGCCCCAGACATAGAAACAGAGGGGAGCTCCTGTATTTTCCTGTAGGGAAGATGGTCATTTGGGCTTTTTTACTTGCTGTGTTCACTGTACATCAAAAATGCTTCATGTGTTCACACGTAAAAATGTGATATGTGAACGCAACAACCCCATTTGTAAAAATGTGTACTTAATAGGCATATGAGGCTGGCTGGAGCTCCCTGTTGAGTTTATATCCAGTGATATTTACTGCTGTGCAACATGAGAAATGGTCATAGAATCTTAGAATAGTAGAATCGGAAGGGGACAATGGGCCGTGGAGTCCACCTCCCTGCTCAGTGCAGGTCCTGAGACGCCTGGGCTGAAAGAGTCCTGTCCTGTCATCATTGTTCGAATGAGGAGCCACTCTCTGCAGGAGACTCAGCCCCTAAGAACCTAGTTCACGCGTCTCCATGCGGAGCTCCAGAAAATAGATATCTTGCTTTCCAGAGCCTGTTGTTAATTCTAGTCTTGTCCTAGAGCAGTGGTGGTGAACCTCAGGCCACGGGACCGCACCGAATCTGCTGAGGTTTCCCAGACAGCCCCACCCCGTCCTCCTGTCCCAGACCATCTCTCAACCACCAACGGTGGTGGGTGTTTTCCTGGCCTTTGTGCAGTTTCTCATCCCATTCCTCCACTTTTTCCGTGATCAACCACGGTACTTTCTTGGCCAGCTGTTTAGGATGGGAGTTGGAGGTAATATCCTCTGGTGGTCCTGTTCCTACCACTGGGTTGATTTCAGAAAAGATCGTGCATGTGTCTCCATGGCATTCATGCTATGGGATGCCCCCCATGCAATATGAGATTTACATAAAACCACTGGGTAAGGTCATCTGTCCGTTTCATAGATTGTTGATATAGATGTACTGACAGATGCTGTCAATATGCTGAGGACACCCAGCTTCTTTTCCCTTCCTCATCAAATGCAGGTGCTACGCCTAATATCTTTAACTGGTTTCTGGAGTCAGTGACAGGCTGGATGAGGACTTGTAATTTGGAGGTCAGTCCAAGGCGATGCTGATGGCTGATGCAATTGGCCATGGAGGTGGCATTTGGGCTTTTCTGACTGGTACTGCCCTCTTACCTTAAGCATGGGAGGGGAACTGGTTGCCTTAAGGATGAGGGTTGTGGCTGGAAGATGCTTTTAGAAGTTAATGTACTAATGGGCACCCAAGAGAGTTTATGGCTTGGCATGCCCTTTACCAGCTTTGGAATGTCAGCTGTGACCTCTTCTGGAAAAAATGCATCATATGTACTGTGTCAGTTATTTCTATCCTGGTAACTTCTGTGCTACATTTCTGCAATGCACTGCCCAGGGGATTCCCTATTGGGAAGCTTCACCTGGCTTAAAGTATGGCAGCCAAGATTTTTACTGGGATTTGCCACTGGGACCTCTCTTCACTGTCATGTGCAACGAGCAATGGCCTCTACAGGTAATGCTTTAAGCTTGAAAAGAGCTGGAGCCAGGCTGTCTGAAAGGCTGCCTACTCCTGTTTGAACCTTCTCCAGGCGCGTTCCTTCTCCTTCAACTGCAGGTGCCAGCGGCCATTCCAGTGGGCTGTTTCTGCGAAGGTGAGAGGCAGAAGCATGCGCATTGCCCCAGCCCCGCAGAAAGACTACTGGATGCCTCTCCTCCTCCCTCTCAGCTAAGGCCATGCCTTGAATATCCACACCTTCAGAAGCTAGTTAAGTGGCCATCGCAACTAAGTAGTCCTGATTATGGAATACTCTTCTATGACACCTCCTGGCACCTACATTACCATTTCTTAGGCAGCAAATGAAGACTGCCCTATTCTTACAAGATTCTGACAGAATATAACTGAGGATTGGTTCACAGTATTTTTAACAATTAGTTATTAATGCTTCCTGATGGTTGTACTGATTTTATTCTTATTTTGTATCCACTTTCTTCAATTGCTTTAGTTTTGCATGTGTGTTGCCTTGGAGATGATTGGGGGAAAGGCGAGGTACACATAAATAAATAATACGGTGCGTCTCTTTGCTTAAAATTCCTGACCCTGACCCTTTAGCCCAGCCTGCCTCAAAACTCTCCACTCATGCATAGAGCAGGTCTGGTGTTCTTTCCTTCCATCCCTCTGAGGACTGAGGTTTTATTTTGGAAGCATTTGAGTAGCTGATGTGATACCATCTGACAGCTGATTACAGCATTGTTTCTCTGTTCCACTTCAGCAGAGCAGAATTCTAGGGAAGACTAAACCTTTGCATTCATGTGCTCCGGTGGGACCAGCTGTGGTTGAAAATATCCAGTGGGACGGTGAGCAGAAACCAACCATCTTATGGCTGTGGGAATGTCTCACCCATGTGAATTCAGAACACAAAGAAGTTGCCAAAGAAGGGTCTGTGGTCCTCAGATGTTGCTTTCCACTGATCCATCAGAGTGAAGTGCCTCTAGACAAAACTTTTGAGAAAAGAATGGCATAAAAGGCAGCCATTTTGCTTTTAGAAGAGATGATGCCTATAGAATGAAATGATCCAAACATACTAATATATAAACATTTGCATGCACATTTTGGCTGGGTTGTTTAGTTCTCTGTACTAATTTTCCTAGTGTAACCAAGCAGAAGGCACTGAGTAGCAATTCCACCATTTTTCCTTCACAGATTTTTTGTGATAAAGAAAAAGGTGGAGAAAACAGTGAGAAAACACAGGAGGGTCATGGGAGGAAGAAAACATCATTTGGAGCCCCTGTAAATTCTCGGAATAAGGCAAGGCGATGGTGCTGCAGAAGCTAATTTGGAAGCACCCGTGATTTGGGGAACGCAACCATTGCACAATTTTGGGCAGAGGCAACATCTCCAAGGGCAAGATGTGAGCAAACTGTTTCTGTCAGTTTGTAGCGGAAGACAGCCTGGACTTGCTGGTGCTCCGGTGCTCCACTTCTCTGTGTAGCAGGTTTTCAATTCTAAGAAGTGCTCCAGGGACTTGTGCAAGACCATTACGTGAACTTCATAACTGAGCAGGATCAGTCCAGTCTAATTGTCTGTCCATCCCATCATGCTGGGAGGCTGGAGAGCACTAAAGATGGAACAGACCGTGTATATATTTATACTTATCCACTATGGGTGTTTCCTCAGGGAGAGGTGAAGAAAAGGCTGCCAAATCTGGTTGCTTTTCCGCTTTCAGCATCCTCAAAAGGATGCTGTTCCTGAAGACTCCAGGCAGAGGGTATAATGCCAGATCAGCTTCCTAGGTGCACAGCTGGAAAGTATTTACACATTCTCAAACTACTCTGGATTGCCTCAATTATACTAAAGGGTTGGCCTACAATATCACCAAGTGTCCCATTTCTCTACTGATTATGGCTATTTGATTCCTCATCTTCTCTGTAAAGGCAAGCAAAATACCTGCCTCTTGGTGAAATCTTGCGTCGCCAAGGCATACAGAGAAATGTGGATTCTACAACCAGCCAGCTATCTGTCTCCATGCCAAAACCTTCCCTTCCTTCACCACCATTCCCTCAGCCCTTACCACAGACCTCGGCACCTCGTGCAAACAGAACAGTATGTCAAAGCGGGAATGGGGGAAATGGCAGTGGAAGGATGTAATTTATTTCTTGCAGGTGTGTTTTGTCATTTGCAATCGATCAAAGGCAGAGAGCAGTTGGGAGTGCAGGAAAAGGAAAGGTGACAGAAATGGTAAATTGGGCTGCAGGAGCTGCACGAGGCAGAGGCCAGTGCCTCCGACAGGCGTTGCCCTCGGTTTTCCCATTATACCAAGAAACAAATACAGCAAAATAAAGAGCATGCTCATTTTCACGGGGCTGATGTGGCATTTGGGCTTGAGATGCTTTCAGAACTCATTTCTAGAGAAGCAGTTGTTTAACCCCTGGAGGCTGGAATGCAACAGCAGGCATTAAAAGCTCCACAGAAACTTTGGAGAATAGCTGGGCTCCTTCGGAAGCACTCCTGAGGTCATTCCCTCCTCTTGAGGTCATTCCCTCCTGGCCTGCACAATCCGCTTCCTTATGCCTTTCCTTGAACAGAAGGATTCGCCTTGAGGAAGTCCTCAGTGAATGCTGCACACGTGCGTGTCAGTGGGAATTGTGCACGCTCACCTTCTCCAAATGGTGCTCATTATCCACAACAGGGAGAATTAATGAATACAACCATCTGTCCAAGGAAATGGATTCTCAGCCTGGTATGGTGTTTTATTTTTTGCCTTGTGTTATTATTAATTGTTCTTATTGTGAACCACTTAGGGATTTTGTGTACTGAGTTAAAAAGTAAAATGTTAAATTAGTATAAAAGTATTTTTAGGAATAATACTTATTTTCATTTTAGTATTAAGACAACGTGAACAATGGCACATCATTATCCACTGTGCATCTCTAATAGATGTATTCCTTTGTGGAAGATTTGTTCTTGTTCAATCAAATGCCCTGCCCTGGATGCAGGAATGATTGCCTTTGGATGTGCTCTAGTACGTAAGATCCAGAAAGGAAAGACATGATTGGTCGGTTCGAGGCTCTGTCTTCTATGGGCAGAGGAGCTCCACCCACATAGGTGCATCCCCCAATCTGGCCCCTCCCCTTGCATCACAGATCACCTCATTTGGCAGAGTCCCCAGTTCTGTGTGTAAGATTTTCAGGAAACTGGTAGAAGGAGCAGGGAAGTCTTTGGCGTTGTCTGCACCAAAGTCTGGATCCCACCCAATACAGATGTTTGAATGACATATATTGACTGGATGGACTGCCTTCATAGGGTAGGATAACACCCTACCCTGGCCAACATTTCACACAAGCTTTCTGCTTTCAGTTACACATCTGCTGAGTTCCTTGTGATCTGCCTGCCCATGAACCGCTCACGCAAGTCTGAAAATGGGAGCCTGCAGGGCAGGTGGCAGTGTGCGACTTGATCCTTAAAATCAGAGGGCTGGTGGATAATCTTTTTCAGTCATCAAGGGAAAAGCGTCTATCATTTTGTGGCTGCAAAGATGGCATGTGTGGAACGAGATGCCAAGCAAGTGGTCCTTTCCAGGGTACCTACGCCAGCCTCTCTCACTGTCCTGTCATTCCAATGCCACTGCACTGCAGCAAAGCCAAAGCCAAAGCATTTCCCCCAGGACCTCGCAAAGCCACCGCGCATCCCTGCCACCTTGCTTGCTTCCTTTGCAGTGAGGAGACAGACTGCAATCAGACGACATTAACTGTGGCATACAGAACTCACCATGTAGCTCTGCCATATAGATCTGTACACACAGTTCTCCTCTCAGTTACACCATTATTTAGTAGCTAAGCGATCAACTGTAACTTAGCACAGAGGAGCACTGAGGTTAGTCTTCTATAGAGAGTATCTACATAATAATTATGGTGTGTTGGCTAGCAATAAAGAAAGGTTATGGCATAATTAGTGCACTCAATTTGCTTCTTTCCCTAACCAACACATTCTGTATGGATGGGTGCGAGCACATGCACACAGTGCAGTCTGCAGGAAGTGTGACAGGGGCCAAACTTGTCTTTGCAGCCACAATCCATGCTCAATGAGGGTGTCTAAAATTCTCTTCTTAAAAATATCCAATTGTGCATTCTAAAAATCAAAGCATTAGGCAGTCCTACACAGGCTCCCTTGTTTTGCGTGCTTTCCCCTTCTTCAATGTCCTAATTGATGGTAAGGTCAAAGACTGGGATAAGGACTGGGGAAAGAAGGCTAGGACTGACAACTGTGGAGGTAGGACGCATGTTGGGGAAGGGGAAGGACAAGAAACAGAGCAAGACTAAATGGGGCAAGACCACCCAAAGCCTGCTCTTCACGCCAGGGAGCACATGAGATGCCACCACCGCCTCCACATCCTCTCTCTTTCCTGCCTTTGTTCTCCCACCAGCCACAGACTCAGCACTCACAGAAGCCACGTTAACGTAGTCATCGTCTGAGAGCGTGTCCAGCATATCATAGACCGATGTCTTCATCAGCTTCAGTGTCAGGCCACTAACGCTGCCACTCCTGTAGGAGGAGGAGAGGAGACACAGCTCATGTTGCCACTCGGTCGACTTCTGCTGAAACCCCACAGTCCGTCGACCATTATTTCTTCCTTTGCTGCTCTGGCGGATGCCGTGAACAGTAACACCTTCCTGAGGCCCCCAGATGCCTTTCAGATGCTACCGTCTTTTTACTGGCAGTCAGAACGACACGATGGGCCATGATCTTTAGAGTGAGCAAATGAAAATGTCATTGCAAGTGGCTAAATTCTGGGGAGAAATACTTACACGTCTACAATGATCACCATGTCCTTTGGAGACGAAGCTCCCTGGATGTACCTGCATGGAACAAAGACAAGGATACAGCCTGAAGCAGGCATTGAACAGTCTTTGCAATCCCACAGAGCAGCGTGACCCCTCGCCATTTTAGTACGTTCAATGCTGCACAATCATCTTTGGAAACATGAAAACATTCTTTTTAATAAGCAAACTTTAAAAAATTATGCAGCAACCCGTGAAACAGATCTGTAAAGACAAAGCACATAGTTCAATTATAAGCGTTTTAAAAGCACAATTTAAAGGAGTATTTTTAAGCCTTTATTATTTTTGCTAACCTTTGACAGAGAACTTGATGTATTTCTTAATAATAATAATAATAGTAATCAGTTGTTATCTCAGGACACACACTTTCTGTAATATCTGTGAAATCAGTTCAATAAATGTATTTGCTATTTTTGCTGTCACAGATTTACAGGGGGGAAAACCCACATCTATAAAACACCACTGTGCGATCAAAGACACACACATATATAATACAATAAAACATTCATAAGATTATTAAATCATGGGCTTACCATACCACTGTAAAATACTCAGATACCACAGTGATGACAAAAGGTATGTGGTTTAGAATTTACTACTATTTTGAAATATGGGTTTCCTTGTCAGAATTCCTGCATAGATTTCTGTTGTTCTTGCCTACAAAGTGTGATGGCAATGGGAACCCAAGCTGAGACTGAAGAAGTACATACAAGGAGTGCCTTTCCCTGTGGAATGCCATCTTGTGCATCCCATGGCAAACGGAATGAGGCTCAGTGCTGAGTCCCCACCAGTGCTCCCCCATGGGTCTCTTGCTGACGGCAGGTGGAGAACCCCATGTTTAGATAGTCCCAAAATACGTACGTTGCTCATGGAATAGCTTTCTGTTTGGATACCCCTACCTTCCACACAGCATCTGAGCAGAGTGTGCACAAATTGATACTTAAAAGTATTCCCACACCAGTACTTCCAGTACTACTGAAAGGACACCCAGATTTGCATCTTCCTTGTGAGGCAGAACAGGCTGAGAGGCATTTCCTTTGGCATTACTCATCAGCTGCTCCTCCCACATGGTTATTTCGTAGTCGAATCCATACTAAGCTGTTTTGGGGTGGAAGGGTGGAGAGGGACAGACTTTTCTGGTTTAGCTGCCTTAGACATGAGCAGCTGGCACATGTGTAGGACTGAGAATGAGCAGTGCTGACTCGGAATGGAGAGAACTGCAATCCAGTGCAATTGGCAGCCAATGCGTTGTGGGAGGATTAATGTATGTGAAGTCGGGGGCCACTAGCAGTGGGTACCTCCTGCCTCCCAGGAAGCTGATCATGGCAAGAAGGCCAGTTCTGTCCCATCCCTCAGCTAGAGAAGGAACAGATGCAGGAGATTCCTCCTTTCTGTCACAAGGCACGTTTTAAAGAATGTTGTAACTAAGGACAAGTGACCCCCCCCTTACTTTTTTCCTCCTCCTTCCATATCCCCTTTCCTTTTGTGATATGTCTTTTAGGTAAATCTGAGGAAAGAGACTGGCTATTGACAGTTCATTGTAAGTTGGCCTGGAAGCCTTCTTCTGTTGAAGAGTGGCTAAAATGCTTCAAGCAAGCAAAAAATTAAATACATGCATGCATGCATGCATAAATGTGCTTTTGTTAAAGGAGCTTGGGTGAGTAGGAGAAAAAATACTGAACAAAAGGAAAAACAAATGTTAATTTCCAACCAACCTTACAGGGATAAAATTTCTAAGTTGCTCCTAGCTACTCATATAAGGCACATCACCCTTCCTCATGCTAAAGTACACAGGACCTATCCGTGAGTGGAAAAACAAGAATTCCTCAAGAAAAGGGAAATAGTAAGATTACTGAAATATTAACCCTATTTTTGGGTGCATTCCAGAAGATGCAATAATGGGCAGATAAAAGGAAAACATCTTTAGAATGTTTTCCTTTGTTAGAATCTGGGGACTTGTCAGGATTGACACATACACAAGCTAATAATATTTAGTACCATCTTAGCCCAGGAAGTAATTTTAAGAGCCTTTCGCAGATGCAACCATTCCTAGAGAAGGCTGGTCATTTGGCCTTTGTTTGAACTACACATCTGGACAACTAAAATGAGAATGAAGCAGGACTTGCATGACCACTGCACACCGCTGGGGCATATTTAAACCATGGTGGGTTGCTGCATGTGCCAGCAGCCATTCTGAACATTGGACCCTCGGCACGGGATTGGCACGGTTTGTCAGACTGTCCAAACTCAGGCAGCAGAGGCTGTCTGAGGGTTCAGCAGCAATACGCCACGACTCATGCCCCATCAGGCTAAACGCAGCTCAGCAGCAATATAGGGTGGCCTGCCAGGTACATGACGGCTTTTCCCTTTTGTTTTATCACTCTTTTTGGTATGACCAAGCAGGCAGCGAGCACAGAAATCTCTGGTGACTTCCATGCAAAGGTGAGTTCAGCTTGATGGGCAAGACGGGCTGCAGGCCTGTTCCACCTGCCTGGTGGCCAGTCTTCAGCTGGAAGAGAGGTGCACTGACAAGATGCCTGAGGGAGCCATCTCAGTACTGTTCAGCCCGGCAATGCACAGAGAACGACCTGCTATGGACCAGAGTGGAGAGGAGTGATGGGATTGCAGGCACTCATGCAAGGGGGTGCCCCCACGTCCCTTTTGTGCACGCCCCTTTAGCTACTCTTTTTAGAAGGTCAAGGGGGCAGAGCCAGGTGTGCAGCTTATGGATCTCCTTTGAGGGCCCTTCCATCTTTCTGTCCAAATCTGAGCATGAGTAGCAAGAAAGAGTGAGAGAAAGCAGGAGAGGGGAGTCATGGAATGTTCATCGCCGTCCTTTGTATAGTGCAGGGAAGTAGCTTCAACAGCGCATTTTACAACCGATCATTGTACCAGAGACACACATCTCCAGAACAGTGTGAGCCATGGACGGTAGAGCACAGCGGTCAATAGCACTTCCAGAAGTGGATACCGTCATATTAAGTTTTGGAATAGTTATAGGCGCCCATGAAGAACGTATACCAAATCATCCATATATTAACCCGCGGCCCCAGTAAAGCAAGCAAAGGAGAAGAAGCCAGAGGGCAGTGCTCGACTGCCTTGAATGACAATGGGAGGATGTGGAAAGAATCTGCAACATGAGAGTGACCTGCCGCTCAACATCGTGTCAGCTTAATGAGCTCTAAATGCTAAACTCTTCCATCACTGCAATTCCTTTTTTTAGCAGCGATGATTGTGCAGACACATGTGTATAGATTAAGAGTCTATTTCCCCCCCTGATGTTTTCAAAGGCCAAAGCTGATTAGGATATTTTTAGCGACTGGGAGGAAGAAAACCACCTTTGCCTTTGTAAACAATGGAGAACATCTTTTTGAATCACCTCATTTTTTTTTCAAAAAGAGAGAACATATTGGAGGTAATTATTAGGGATGTGCACTGAATTTAGCTGAAGCAGAAACCTGAGCAAATTTGGCCTCTTCAGACCATTTCTGGTACTGCCTGAGGCAAAACAGGCTTCCCTCCAAAGTAACCAGAAGCAGACTCTGCAGAAGGCTTCGTCCTTGACTGGGCTTCAAACAGGCAGGTGCCATGTCTTCAAAAACAGCATCACTTGCTTTCTCCAAATGATGGCGGCTGGGGGTGTGCAGGAGGGAGAGGGTCCATCTTCCAGCGATAGGGTACATTTTAGCAGGAGCTATCCGATCATTGTGCTTTGGGGAAGGCAATCATGGGAATGTGAAATGGCCATTCTTGATTGCCTTAAATTGGTTTTCAGTCATCCCAGCTCCCTATCTGAAGCACCTATCATACCGGCATTTCACTTGTTACATGCCTGAAGTCACCTGTATGATATCTGCTGTTTTCATTCAAATCCCCAAACTCCTGCCTCACCTCCCACCAAAAAACCAACACATACACACATGTACACAAAACACAAATCAGTTCTTCATCTTCTCAAAAGATTTTTGGTCCACTTCCCACATGAACTGCTGCATCTGTCCTTCCAAAACTTTGCATTTTCATATTTAGAGGGACCTCTAGGCTCTCTGTCATTCTCAGAACAATGGCTCATAAGGAACAGAGAGAGATAAAGACCTCCTCTGTTGCCTACTCTCAAAATATCATGGTCATTCTAAAGAGGTTTAGCAATGTATGTTAAGGAAAAACTGGACCCTAAATTTATTCTTGCTGACGAGAATGGTAGGATCCTGATGGTTGAAATTACAATTAAACTTAAAAAAGTACTCTTAGTGGCAATATATGCGCCAAACGATCATCAGGAAACTTTTTACCAAAAATTACACAGGTTACTTCTACAAGTAGATTTCCAGACTATGTGTGTAATGGGAGATTTTAACATGATTGTGGATAAGGAAATGGACTATAAGAATGTTAGTAAAGGAAAAAAAAGGTAGGAGGATACTCCCAAAGTCCTGTTCTAACATGATTGAAGAATTTAGTCTGATGGATGCCTGGAGGCACAAAAACCCATCTTCTGCCAAATACTCTTTTTATTCAAATATTATTATTATTATTATTATTATTATTATTATTATTATTAGAACATTTCTATGCCGCCCCTTGCTGAAGCCTCGGGGCGGCTTACAACACAATACAATACAAAAATAACAATATAAAATTAAAGTTAATAATATAAAATAAATAAAAAATATAAATGATATAAAAGAAGTTATAAAAGAAAAGTCATAAAAGAAAAGTCATAAAAGAAAAGAAAAGAAAAGAAAAGAAAAGAAAAGAAAAGAAGTCGCCCTGGCCAGATAAATAAGTAAATATTGTTAACAATTAAAATGACGTTTAAATAAAAAGGTCTTCACCTGGCGCTGAAAAACAAATAACGACGGCGCCAGGCGGACCTCTCTGGGGAGCATATTCCATAGATTGGGCGCCACCGCAGAGAAAGCCCTCCTCCGAGTACCTACCCTCCTAATTTCTTTCACGGAGGGTTCCCGGAGAAGGGCCTCTCCCGCAGATCTCAAGGGGCGGTCGGGCATATATGGATGTAAATAGGCATGGATTGTGGCATGGATTGTGGTCTAGAATTGACATGGTTTGGATAACTCCAGACTTAGTACCAGATTTGATAGAAGCTGAAATAGAGGCAAATATCTGGGCAGATCACAGTCTGCCCAGATTTTAGTATTTTAGTATTTAGTATTTTTATCACTAAAAGGAACCGTAAGGACACCCAGATGAAGTCTAGATAAAGCATTGCTAAAAGACAAAAAAATCACAGAAAAGATTCACAGCAAGTATTCTTTCAAATAAACAAATCAGAAGAAACTTCTTTGCAGAATGTCTGGGATACAGCTAAAGCCTATGCCAGGGGAGTGATAATAACATACTCAGCACAAATAAATAAAAAGAAAAAACAAGAGCGAGCAGTGATAGTAGAGGAGTTGATGAAACGGGAACAAGAGCTGCAGGGAGACCCATCCAAAGAAAGTCTTAAGTCTCTATTGAATATTTTAAAGCACAAGCTAAACCTCTTGGACACAAATGAACTTACTAAACAAATGAAGTTGACCAAACAGAACTTCTTCGAAAATGCTAATAAACCAGGGAGATGGTTAGCATATAAAGTCAAGAAAGAAAAGAGAAGAGATTGATTGTGAAACTGAAAGACGGACAAGGACGATTACATATGCAGGGTGCACAAATTAAGAAAATAGCGGAAGACTTTTTTACAAAGTTATATCTGAAGGAGGAGATTTCAATCGAGAAAGTTGAAGAATACATTCGAAAGGAAGAATTACCAAAACTACCAGAAAAATATCAAAAACTACTGAATCAACAAGTAACAATCACAGAAGTAATAGAAGCAATTAAGTGACAAAAGAATGACAAAACTCCTGGCCCGGATGGACTGCCAGCCGAGTTTTACAAATCCTTTGAAGCAATTTTTGCTACATTCTTAAAAGATACATGCAATGAAGCATTGTTAAATGCAAAAATACCAACTACTTGGACTGAGGCAAATATCACATTAATACCAAAAGAAGATATGGATGTAACACAGATTCAGAACTACAGACCAATATCGTTATTAAATGTGGATTACAAAATTTTCACCTCTATACTGGCAGAAAGACTAAAGAAGTTCCTAATAGACTTTATTCATCCAGACCAAAATGGCTTTTTGCCAAAGAGACAAATGAAGAATACCTTGAGAACTATCTTGGATGTCTTGGAATATTATGAGATACATACCGAAAAACCAATGGCTTTACTGTTTATGGACTCCGAAAAAGCCTTTGATAATGTCAATTGGCAATTTATGAGGCAACAGATGATTTAAATGGAGTTTGGGGAAAAATTTATGAATGCGATATCAAGTATTTACCAAAAACAGTCGGCCAGGATCTTAATTAATGGAGAACTTTCAAACCCTATAGAGATCCAAAAGGACACAAGACAAGGATGTCCGCTGTCACCTCTGTTGTTTATTTTGATTTTAGAGGTACTGAATAGAAATGTTAGGGATGATGACGACATCAAAGGCACTAGAATTAGGGATGAAAGTTATAAATTGCAAGCATTTGCTGATGACTTGGTCTTCATAACGGAGGAACATTTTGTAACAATGCCTAGACTTTTACAACAGATTGAAGAATATGGTGAGGTTACGGGAATGAAAATAAATAGAGAAAAAACGAAACTATTAGTTAAAAACTTTACGCGAGACCAAAAAGAAAGACTCCAGGAACAAGTAGATTTGCAGATTGTTAAAAAGGTTAAATATTTGGGAATCTATCTTACAGCCAAATGTACTACTCTGAAAGAAGATAATTATGATAAATTTTTGAAGGACATTAAAGGTGATTTAGAAAAATGGGCCAATTTACAATTATCTTTGATGGGAAGAATAGCACTTGTTAAAATGAATATATTACCTAAACTTTTGTTTTTATTCCAAATGATTCCCGTAAAAATTGATAAAAAATTCTTTGATGACCTAAATTTTCAAATTTCGAGATTTATCTAGAGGAAAAAGAAACCAAGGATTAAATTAAAAATGCTTCAGGAAGCTAAAAGGAATGGTGGTTTTGGTCTTCCTGATTGGATGTTATATTATCAAGCGTCTGTTTTAACTTGGCCAAAAGAATGGATAACTTTGTGAAATAAGAGAATTTTGTATCTTGAAGGTCATGACTTGCAGATGGGTCGGCATGCTTATATGTGGTATGAGAAAGCTAAATCACATGGGTCTTTTCTGAGTCATTTTATTAGAAGATCATTAATGTCAGTGTGGGAAAAACTAAAGTTAAAAGTGTATAATAAATTACCAAGATGGCTTTCACCTATGGAAGCTTTTGTATATCCAAATGTATTGAACTTTGAAAAGATCATAAGATATGACGATATTTTGGATAAGGAAAGTGGCCTGAAACTGGATCAAGAAATACAAGAACAGGGACTTAAGATTTCCTGATGGTATAAGGTGCAGATGCAATTGAGATATGCTAAAGATTGTAAAGCATGGGGGTTTCACAAAGACCTAACAGAGTTTGACCAAGTGATGCTTAAAACAGATGAGAAAATTATTAAAAGATTATATGATTTTTTACTTGACAGGAAAATGGAACAGGTTAAGGAAACTATGATAACATGGGCACAAAATTTTGGATTTAATGTTGAACTAGAAAAGTGGCAAAAACTATGGGAAAGAAATATTAAGGTAACTTTAGCAACTTTGTATAAAGAAAATTTATATAAAATGTTCTATAAATGGTATTTGTCACCAAGTCGATTAGCTAAGATGTTTTCAAATATGTCAAATAGATGTTGGAAATGTAAACATAAAGTGGGTACTTTTTATCATATGTGGTGGACTTGTGATAATGCAAAAAAGTATTGGATTAAAATACATAGATGCATCGAGGAAATATTAGAAAAACCCTTTGCTTTTAAACCTGAAGTTTTCTTGTTAGGCATCATACCAGAAGACATTAACAGACAGGAAATGTATTTGATGTTATACCTAATCACAGCGGCGAGGACTGCATTTGCTCAATATTGGAAAAGTGAGGAACTACCCACCGAGGGATTGACTGTAAGAAAGATTTTGGACTGCACAGAAATGGATAGATTGACTTCATCATTGAAGGAGAAGGAGGACACTGACTTCTATCAAACTTGGGATTCTTTCTATAACTGGCTGGAGAAACAGGACTTGGCGTAAACTTAGAGATGTTTTCAAATTATTATAAACTGATTTGATTTTGACTATAGAATGTTAAAAAAAATATGTAGTAGGGGGTTGACCCAGTAAATCTGATGTATGTGATGTTTGATTTTTTTTTAGTAATAGTTTAAAATTTTTAATAAAATTTTAAAAAAATATGGTCATTCTCACAGAAACCTTGCAATGCCTATTAACTTGAAACTGGGCAGGGTCAGTCCCCTCAGAGGAGGTAACTGCTGTGCAAGTTTTATCTAATTCTGTGATTTTTCTGCACAAATTTATATGCTCTTTTGTCCTTCTTTGGTGTGGGGTAAATAATATTTTTGACTGTACAGAAGGAGCCATTCTACCATGAAGTTTATTGGATCACTGAGAGCCAGTGTGGTGTAGTGGTTAAGAGCATGGGACTGGGACTCAGGCAATCTGGGTTCTGGTCCCTGCTCAGCAATAGAGCCAACTGGGTGACTTTGGGCCAGTCACAGACTCTCAGCCCAACCTACCTCACAGGGTTGTTGTTGTTGTGGGGATAAGATGGAGGAGGAGAGATGATGTAAGCTACCTTTAGCCCTTGGTAAGCTATAAATCGAAAAATAATAAATAAATAAATCAGCTTGAGCTAGTCATTTCTCTCTTACATAGCTTAACTTGCCTTCCAGGTTGTTATGTGGGTAAAATAATGGTAGGAGAGAAGAACTATGCTACCAACTTAGATATTCTTGGAGGAAGGATAGGATAAAAATTGCAATAATAGCGAATTAATAAACTCTATCCAGGGATGCATTAGAAAGACAAGCAGCTGGAACAGGATACTACCCTGCCCATACATGGTTCGCATGGTGCTATACTGACACATCTATAACTGCATATATACATAAGTGTCTCCAAAAAGCACAGCAATTACTGTATTTATTTGTTTCTTGATGCTTTTTTATCCTTAAAGGTGGGTTAACATATCTTAAATTAATAAAAATAAAAGTTACCTTCTTTAGTCTTGAAAGCTTGGGGAAAATGGTAATAATAGAAATTATACATACAAATGTGACTTTCCTAATTTCCTATTCAGAAAAAAAAGTGTCGGCATCTGAGAGTTCAGGCATTTGTTAATCAAAGTCTATGGCAAAGGGAGTTAGTGCATGTGAAAAGGGCTTTCCCATCATTGGCAATTAAATGCAATCTATATGTAAGTAGAAGATTGCCAAGGAAGTCCAGTGCAGCCACATTTGACTCAAAAAGAGGAAACTTTTCTGAAATAAGGGGGCTAGAGTAAAGGAAGTTGAAAGGGGAAGTCAAGAGGATCAAACCTCTTCTGAATGCTTGTGGGTTACCTAAAACCACAATAACAGAAATTTGGCTAGAAAGTATACCATGGATCAGGGAAAAACCCACTAAGACCAAGAGGTCACCAGTGTCAAGGGAACTATTAAAAAAGAGGCTTCTTTCAGAAAAGAGATGTCTTCCTGAAAGAAGGAGAACAAAAATTAGCACAAACTTGAGCAAAAAAAAAAAAAAAAGTGAAAATAAGGGATGCAAAAATGGATTTTGAGGAGCATATCACTAGTAACATTAAGGATAACAATTAAACATTTAAGTGCGTTAGAAGCAGGAAACTGGTTAGGGAGGCTGTTGGATGAAAAAGGAATTAAAGAATGACTAAAGATGTTTAAGGACTCTGCAGAGAAACTGAATTATTTTTTGTCTCTGCCTTCACTGCAAATACCCATGTCTGAGCTGACATTTTTAGGAAGGGAGCCCGAGTTACTGGCAAGTGATTGTGGTGGTGACAAATGATGACGTACTAGACCTTATTGACAAAAGGAAAACCAACTTCTGAGTTTGGACGGTATCCATCCAGAAGTTCAGAAAAAACTCACATGTGAAATCACTGATTCCTTCAGAGTTGTTGTACACCCTTTGAAGGAGGCGGCACATAGTTTGGGGGTGCTCACAGACCCCCTGTTGACACTGGAGATCCAGGCCAGCACGCCCACCTCTGGCTGGTGCGCCAGCCGTGCCCATTTCTAGATAAGAATAGCCAAGCCATGCTGATCCGCACACAGGCAGTCTCACAAGTGGACTCCCGTAATGTGCTCTATGCGGGGCTGCCATTTCATCCGGCTCAGAAGCTGTAACCCCAACATGCACCATGTAATACTTGCCCCTTTGATACCCATCTTCCTAGTTCTGAGGTATCCTTTTGGGGCTCCCCTCAGTCCCCTAAATAATCTGGTGTCTTCCACAAACCTGACCACCTCTCTCCTCACTGATTTATGAACAAGCTTCAACACAATGGTACCAGCACAAGGGACCAAGACTTCTGAACTGTGGGGCCCACAGTAGAGGAATAGATATTCCCAACAGCAATATATTGTGAGCCATCCCTTTGTTATGCAAAGTAATTTGAGCGGCTTGCTCTTGAATGGGTAATTAAGACCCATTAGCTTTACAAAAGACATATATAATATGCAGATGTACAGAGTGTATGGGAGGGGAGGGAGGGATGGAGAGAGAGATGAATTGATACACCTGCTTACATCTCTGGACTCTGACTGGGCACTTAGCTTAGATAGTTGTGATGAGCATCTTCGTTTCAAAATCTACCACTTTTACTGGGCAAGATTAATGGGAATGCCCAAGTATCCGGGAGCATGGATATCCACTAGCTAAGGTATGAACGCAGAAGTTTTCTGCGTAAGGCTACCCCCTTGGCCTGGCCGCTGCTCTGAGGAACAATCCGGGACCATTCCCCTGTTGATCCTCCTTTAAAAGGCTGCTCTGGTTTCTGCACACGTTGTAGCCTGTCTGGAAGTTTTTCTTTCAGTGGAATCTTGTAACATCTTCCCCAGCTTAACCACTTCCCCCAGGCTGATGAGGGGCAAGGGTGTGCAAAGTCACTGGAGTGGGGTGACAATCAGGAATGCTGGCTGCAGGGGACACATTTTTCCTTTTGATGTTCGCAAGTAACTGACAACCCCAGAATGGATTTTTAACTTTTTTACACTCTCTGGTTCGCTCTTACACTCAGCTCATCCCTCTTTTTACAGCTTCCTCATTTTTATGTGACAGAAGACACCCTCTGGAAAGTTGCTCATGGACCGAGAAGCATATAGCGGCACTGCCTGCTTACCAAGCTGAGTTAACCCCCCATTAGCGCACTCCCCATTAGAGTGCAAGAGTAGATGGAGAAGCATAAACAATATTCGTTCTCTGCAATGGAAACAGCGCATTCAGACACACAAGCTGATACTTGCGCACAGAAACGCAACATATGCAATGCACACTCTAAGCTGTACCAAGGAGGAACCCTGAGAAGAGGAACCCTGAGAACGTACAGAAAGAAAGCAGGGGGTTTCTTTCTGTACGTTCAGAGCAGTTGAAGGGGGGTCCAAACTGGATCGGGGAGCTGCACTGAGGAAGGGCACTTTACCATGCTCTTTTAGTGCCATTTTCCTGATCTCTATAAGCCTCTAAAGCTGCTATTTGCGTCATGGGAGAAATCATTCAGGTACCTTTCTAGTTTGGCCAGGTACCACCATGTTCCATCAATACTGTATACTAGCAAATATACTAGCGAATGAGCTGGTATAGCAGAGCAGTGAAGAATCGAAGCTACATGTCAGGAAGTCTGTGGTTTGAGTCTTGCTACAAATGGACTGGATACCCTTGGCTAACCAACTGTCCTCCAGGCTTATTCTCCTATCTTAAATATAAAGATTACAATATTGATCTATATTGCATGCAGATTATATGCATTATAAAAAAGTCATGTATACAGGTTTGAATATTTGAAAGTGTTACATCAAGGCCGCTGTTGCTGCACTGTGATTTTTTGCCTGAACTAGGAGAGCTACATAGAAATATACATGTACTAGCTTTGACATACCAGATGGAATACTTCAGGTAAAATACCAAGGTGTTGCCCTAATTTTTTCTCATGAGTACTGAGCACTGGAAACATGTACACCTTGAATCTTCCCCCCCCCCCCCAGAAGAGCTGCATAGGTGGGAATAAGTAAATTTTCCTATAAGGTTATGCCCAACAGAACTTTGTAGGGCTGACTTCTGAACGGATGCAGTGCAATACATGCAAATATATGTGAGGGGTATAATTTACATAAGTTGCAGAATCTGTTTCACTGCACCCCAGAATTTGGAGCTTCAGTGCAGAATTTCAGGAAAGCCACTTCAGTCAGTCCACTTCCCAACTGGTCGTATGACGCATGCAGGGATTGCATCACTGTTCGCCACCTTGATAGGACATAAAGGTTCCCGGGAGCAGGCACATGCGGCATTGCATCCAAACACACCATGGAAGGAACATTTCAAGACAATTCTTCGCAGAGGCATCTGATATAATAAAAGAAGCCAAAAACCTGCTGGATGTCTTCCTACTACTGCTTCTTGAGCTGTATCATCTGAGCCTGGGGCACCACAGTCATGGCCATAGCAAACAAGAATTATCTTCCAACTTTACGTGGCAATATTAAAAAAAGCTAGGAGGGGCAGAGTGGAGTGTGAGAAGGGCAAACGTGGCCATGCAGGCATAATGCTGGGGGCAAAGGAAACTGAGATGTTTTGGGGGAGGGAAAACCCACCCTTACAAGGCTACCTAGGCCTGTGTGTTGCCTGTGTGTTGAACTACTCTTGGTCCACTTAGTCTAAGTGCCAATCAACCACTTATCGAGTGTGGGTGCACAGGAAGAGGGTTACAGCAGGGAATGCTCCACTTAGCTCTGTTAAAAATTCATTACGTTGTTAAATTGCAAGTAAAGCTGAGAGAGCCCTGGCGGATGTTTCTTCCTGTGTCTACACAGAGCCTGATCCCTCCTTCAAAGAAGCAAGAGAGAGATTTGATGGTGCTGACTGGCTCAAACAGGATCAGTCCCAGCATGAATTAATTAGTGCTTAATTACTGTCAATTACTCAGCATTACTGGGAATTGCTTGTAAATGGACAGCCTTTGATTGCTAATCCCAATTACTTATGTTATCTAATTGGGAGTGATTATATTTTCTTTGGGTCTGATACTGAGCTATATGCCTCATGTGAAGCAAAGCAATACATTGCTTTCTCCTCAAGCAAATGGCATTTGCTTTGCAGCTGAAACCAGACCACCTCGCAGTCCTTTCCCTGCCTCTGTTCCTTCTGGGTCCGGAATGCAGTGCCACAGAACCTGTGGGAGGCCGGCTGGAATCACAGCGTTGGCCCTCCCAGAGCGCTTGACCTGGTTCGGAGCTGAGGCAATGCTTCAGTAGCTATGCCAAAGGACCCAGACTGACCCCACAATTACCCCTCATGCTTGTATCACCACCTTGGCTTGGTGAAGGGTGAAGACCACCCTTTCATCGTGTGAATGCCCCCCGACATGCACGGCCAGCAGAGAGTTTTGTTCCCCCCCTGTTGAATTTGAACAAGAAACAGGGCTAGCACAATACCTGAAAGTACAAGTTATAATTCTACGCACACTGAAAGCAGCAAAAATGCTCATTATTATGAAATATATCACAATTACGAACAGATACATAATTGTGCCCTAATGTTCTGCTGCCCAGATATATGAGGAAAATAAAGCCTGGGAAGAGAAGAATCCTTAGTTCAGTCTACTGCTGAATGCATTAACAGGCTTAAGACAGCAATCAATGTCTGTTTTAGGGCCCACTGGGCACAGTAGCGGGAGTCACAATTATTATAAACATTAGAATAGGTAACAACCATATAACACATTTTAAATAGAAAACACCTCAACCCCAGCTTGTATTAGCAGTTGTCTCATTCCCCAAACATCATGCTTCTTATCAAAAATTCTGCCACATTTTGGCCGTAATAGCTGCAACAAAGTAACTTTTATCATTCACCTGCAAACCTGAGCCTCAAGCACAGAAGTAAGTACACTGCATTTAGTGAACAATTTGCTCAAGGTAATCTTTCTCTTACATCTTCACAAGGCTGACAAGGGGTGGGACCATATATAATGTAGCGAACCATCCTAATTAGCACCAAAAATAGACATGCAATTTCTGCACGATGTCTCCCCAGAGCCATAGATGGAGTTGACTGATGAAGTGCAGTCTGTTTCGTCTTGGCAACACTGGGTGCGGTCTTATTCTGTTGCAGAAGATCTCTCACTAGGAGTCGCATTTAATTCTTCACGGGAGGACGAAACGAAACATGACATAGAGTTCCCCCCTCTCCTTTAAATGAAAGGAAGTGTTGGAAGGTGAGATTAGCAGCAGAAGAATGGAGGGGAGGGGTGACTGAATCTTTCCCCACCTGCTGTTTGGTCTGGGACAGGCTGCAGTTCAGTGGCAGAGCACCTGCCTGGCACACCAAAGGTGTCAGGTTCGAGCCCCAGCATCTCCAGGTGGGGCAGCAAAGGCTCCTCCCCAAGCAGCCAAGGCCACCAGCCACTGCCAGCAATCCTGGCTGGATGGGCTCATGGTCTGACCCCTGAGTAAGGCAGTGTCTGTTTTTCTGGTATGTGCACAATTCTTCACAGGTGAGCAAGTGACACAGGTAGACAGACAGCAAGTAAGGAAAGAGTTAAACACCTCCCCTGGTCTGCTTTTGACCGCAGACTTCAAAGTCTAATGTTTGCTTTGAGAAGCTGTGAAGGACAAGAGATGGGGACAAGCCTGGCCCCTGGTTCCTTTGTAGAATACTGTAATTTGGAGGTTGCATTATTGCCCAGAGATTGTGTGCTGATCAGGAAGAAGTTGAGGCAATTGTCCCTCCCTTCCCAAAATAACAACCAGCTCTTTTTCCAATGGATATTAAATGGATATCACTTTTAGGCCAGAAAGGACACCTGGGTCTTTTGAGCTCTGTCCCAGACCTAATTCTACGACAACCCCCATTCTGGTTTCTGCAATAATTCAGCATGTGAGCCGAGACTGCCCCATCCTTCCAGTGCAAGTCAAACAGGGCCAGCTCCCTAGATCTCCTTCAGGCTGAACTGGAGAATCTAAGCATGGGTGGGGCCTTGTGGGTCTTCTAGTCCAACCTCTGCTTGAGGCCACCAAGCCACCATCCCTTTAGGTAACTGCCTCCATTGCTGAACCTGCAATCCTAAGCGGGTTTTGAAAGAAAAAAGCTGTACAACTCTGAGTGTGGCACCAGGCGGCTATAATAAAAATGTCAGCCTCCTGGAACCAAAGGCCATCAGATCTAGTCCTTTGCGACAGATGAGAACAAGCCTCTTTTATGGGGCAGCTCACCAAAAATGGAAGAGGACTATTTTCACACACATATGCACACACTCCTGGACTAGTCATAGCCAGTTCATTCAACCTTTCTCATGTGACTTGCTTTTCATATTCCTAGCCATCACCAATGCTTTCCTCTGAATCTATTCGTTTTTCTACATCCTTCTTAACACTTAATGCATTTTAACTCTGACCACTGTAAAGTAACAGGAATCAACTCTTTCTCTTTGCAGGGGAAGATAAAGTCAGTTGAATAATAAATATAATTTAAATCCAAACGGGGAAATTGGATTACTTTCTCCTGTGTGGATATTATTCTTCAGGGAAAGATGAAATTATTTCTGTATTATTTACCACAGAGAACCACGTAAAACTAAACCCCCCAAAATTGTATTCTGTCTGAATTATGACTGTGCATATCAGATCAGTCCTCAAATCAGAGGCACCTAACTGAACCAATCTCATTTCAGTTACACATAATAATTTTGCACTACCCTCTCTACTCAACTTATATCTCCCATTGTAGAACTTCTCCTTGCTGCTATCTGGCTGGCCCTGGGATGTAAACAAATATAATGCACCAGAAAGCACCAGTGCTTAGAACACCAAGCTGCATATCTGCACTAGGAGCAGAGTAGCGGCAGAATGCACTCAGTGCTGATCGCTGCCCAGAGTCCACACGCAAGAACTCAGGTGGCTGGAGTCTCTGAAAACTATCAGACGGCCAGGAAGGACGGGCACTGACAGCTGGTATCAGAAGTGAGCTGGTCAGACCTTGCCTGTGCTATGGAAGGAAGTGGACCCATGGGGGGAAACGATCTCTCCTGAGAAATGCTCCTCTGAAAGGCAGGGAGGCCCTTAAGGGCAGACTAAAACTCATTTTGAATGAACAGAATAAAAATACAGAAGGCGCTGGAAAGGAAAGGGCAGGTTTAATCCCCTTCCTTTACTGTCATCATATGTCAATGCCTTACTTTGCAGGAACCACCAGCCAGCTGAGAGATGGTCTTTGCAATGGCAGGGAGAGCGTGGACAAAAACGCCAGTGAAAGGTCAGGCTTAGCTCCCTGCAAGAAAATCCTGGACCTGGCTTTTAAATTCCTCAGCCAGTCTTCCATACCAGGGTGAGAGCCTGCGATTGCTTTGTGCCCACGGTCTCTGGTGGCTCAGCCCCATGGATGAGCACCATCCTCTTTCCTTCTTTTAAAAAGTGCATTGAAGCAGGTGAGAAGGGAAAGAGGAAATGAAGAAGAAAGGAGGAAAAAAGGGTCAGTGTGGCATGGTGGTTGGAATGTCAGACCGGGACGCCGGAGAGCCAGCTGCTAATCCCCACCTGTCCATGAAGCTCACTGGGCAAATATAGGCCAGTCACGAACTCACCGCCTAAGCTACCTTGCAGGGTTGTTAGGAGGATAAAATGGAGACGGGGCTTATGTTCTTTGCAAAACGTTTAGATACGAATGTTAGATACAGCCTGCACATGGGTGTAATAATGCATAACTAAATAAAAGGGGGACAAACCAACAGAGAGCGAGAACAAAGTGGGAGGAGAGCAAACAAGAGACAGGAAGCATCGAGTGGGTGGGAAACATAAACAGCAAAAAAGAAACCAGAAAGTAGGATTCATATTGCAAAATGGGATTGAACAGGACTGTATATTGGGAAAGGCTGAGGATGAGGCTGCTGCCTGTGATCATGCTGGAGGCCTGAATACTGAAGCACTTTGCTGAAAGGACTTCAGTATGAGCCAGCGCACTCTGCTCCCCAAGGAAAGACAAAGCAGCAGCTGCTGCTGCTGCTGCTGCTGTTGCTCCCGGTCCAGAAGCCCAGCACACTCATGCCACGTGGATGAGGCACTCCAGCACCGGCACCGGCCTTAACGTCGCAATGGCATGCAAGGCCCGTCATTCTTCTCTCTACTTTACCCCTAATAACCCGCAATCGAGGAAAGTTAATAATTAAGGTGGAGCAATTGTCAACAATTAGCCAGAATAACATAATCATTAATTTTCTCCCAAAGGAAGTGAATACGTAGACAAGGGAAAACCCCTGAACATTCACAGAGCTGTTTTCTGTTGACAGTATCTTCTAGTGATTATAATCACTGTATGCACGCTCCACTCGCGTCCCCTATTCAAACAAACACCACACAGCCTTCAGGTAGTGCCCCCCCCCCCCCCCCCCAAAAAAACCCCCCCCCCCCCCCCCGAACCCCCCCCCCCCCCCCCGCAAAAAAATATCCTCAGTCCACTCATACAGACGCAGGATTCACACAGCATTGCTGTGATCAGGCATTGCGAATCTACGCAGCTGTTTGTTTTGCCCGGCCGTGGCTCCAGTGTTAAGGCTGCTTAGGAAAAACACCCTCAGTTGCCCTCTCCCCCTCACCCTAGCAGGTCTCTTCCCAGCACCATCATCCCCAGCTGCCAGGCTCTGCTTCTCACCACGACTACAGCTTCTCTGGTGGAGGGCCAATAAGCAAGCAGGTGAGGGCACCTGCTGCCCTCCTCTTCACTACTTCACCCTACTAGGGGACAAGCAGGTGGCAGGTGAGGAGGAGCAATCCCAGGGGAGCTTGTCAGCAGGGCCCTCTTGGGAATGGCCCCTCTGCAGGTGCTGGCCCTGGTGCTGCCTCCCATTTGTGCAGGGGATGTATAGTTCAATCTGGATCTACTACAAAAACACAGAAAGTTTCTCTCTTTCTCTGCATATGCTCAGTTTAAGGAACAAAAGATGTTCAAACCTCTCTCATTTTGAAGACTGAAACTTAAAGTGAGCCTGAAGAGCATTTAAAGGAGTAACTACTGGAAGCTAAGAAGCAGGTGCAGGGATGGTTCAGTTGACCGCACTACGCCTTTGAAATCATCTTTCTAGCCCTTGTCCAGGAGTATGTGCTTTTTGCCAGCGAAGAACTTCTAGTCCTTTAGTTTTAAAACCTGTGCACATTTTAGATCCTTGCACTGCTTCTGACTTTTACTTTAGTTTTATTCTGTTTAATTTTTAAGGTTTTTATAATATGTTTTATTGGCCTGGTTTGTACACCGCATTTAGTCCCAATGTGGCTTGTTGAAATCTGGCTCATTGTTATGTCAGATCCCATCTCCACAAAGCAGTTTGCTACTTAGCGATAAACTGCCAATAGAAGTTATGGCTTGTTCCTGGCTTACTGAGTCTGGTTTGTTTTGCCATGATGTTTGAACCCAGAACTATGGCTTACCTCTGGCTTGTCAGAAGAGCTGCCAGTCTTAAACAGATACACCTAGCAAAAGCTGCCTGAAAGCAAAACCACTCTGAAAGATGCCAAATAGGTGGGTGAGAAACAAACTATAAATAGGCAAAATAAACCATTTCCTCAAGCAACACACCATGGTCACCCAGATCTAGCAGTTCCCCAGTCCAATACTCTAACCTCCACCTTACGCTGGTTGTTACTGTACTGACATCTTCACTGGGCCTCCCTTTGCTGCCTGCTTTCCTGCCAATGGCTCTCAGCCTTTTATCCTAAAGCCTCAAAAGAAGCCACGATAGGTGCTCAGCTGGGCTCAGAGGGAAGGTCCTCCTGGACTTTCCACAGAGGTTGCCCAAAACCTCCAAGGGCAACCTGTAGCTGCAGAGGAAACTTGAATCCAGCCATTTTGCATGCCAGTCTCACAGCCAACAAACCACATCATCCCCATGTATAAGTTTCCTTTCCATTGATAACTAAGCATGTTCCCATGGAGAAGCTGAGCAATAAATAGACTGCGACGGAGCAAATTATCTGCTGTCTCCTAGAGCATCTCCGAGGATGGTTGATAAAACTAGCCTTGTGATGCTTAAAATATCACAATGTGTTGCATTGTGTCAGAAGAAACCCTTAAAACAAGGGCTGCAAGGTGCCATTTTTGTCAAGGTTCTTCAACAAAAATTGTAGGAAGTTGCTGCTCCACAAATAAGATGCCTTTCAGTTAGAAGAATGACACATAAAATGAAACAAAGCCGACAGTGAAAGCAAAGGGCTGGAAGGTATTTATTTATGGCTTGTAGGCAGCAGCTTTTCCATGCAATTTCTAACGTGTGCTCTTAAGAGAAAAAAGGTGTAAACAAGGAAACTTCCACAGCTTGGAGAATTTGAAGCATCTAGTTTGGTACTTTACTATGTTTTTGGTGAGTGGACCATCTGTCCAGTCTCAACCTGTCCTGAATGGAATTGCACTCCCCCTAAAGGACAAGGTTTGCAGGTTGGGGTGCCCCTGGACCTGGAATTATCTTTCAAGCCCCAGGTGGACTCAGTGGCCAGGAGCACCTTTTACCAGCTGTGGTTGATTTTCCAACCACATCCTTACCTGGATGAGAGAAGCCTCGCCACAGGGACCCAGGCTCTGGTAACCTCTTGCCTGGACTACTGTAACATGCTCTACATGGGCTTGTCTTTGAAAATGGTCCAGAAACACCAGCTGGTCCAGAACAGGGCAGCACGGCTGCTGCTGAGGACTGGGCCAAGAAATCACATCACGCCTGATGAATTCCAGGCCCAATTCAAAGTGCTGATGTTAAAACTACACAGCTCGTGGCCAGGCTATTTGAAGGAACGCCTTTCTCCGTATGTTCCTACCAAGCCCTTAAACATCTCTGAGAACCCCCCTGAAGGTAATGGAAGGAATGACAATTACGAGGAGGGCCTTCTCTGTGGTTGCACCCCGCCCCTGGGACATGCTCCTCAAGGTCTGCCTGGTGCCGTAGTTATTTTCTTTTCCATGCCAGATGAAAAGCCTTTTCAGTTACCAGATGTTTTGAAGGTCAGATTGGTTTTAATATTGCATTTATCTGAACTGCTATGCAGTGTATTCATTTTATTCTATCACCATGAGTTGCATATTTGGTATTTCACTGATTTTTGATGTTTTGTAATTGCTTATTTTATTACTGTTTATGTTTTACTTGTAAACCACCTAGAGACCCCTGTGAGATATAGGGGTGGCATGAAAATGTAATAAATAAATATATGTGTGGCATGTACAGTGGAGGCCCAGTGGGGCCTGTAGCCATTGCTACCTCTCCCTTGAGTATGCTTATATCAGTGGAACAACTTACCCACTGAAGTGTGTATTCTGAGCTTTACTGGAGCTATCCATGGGGCTGAACTCACCCCACTTCTCAAAAGGTCCACCACCATGGATAGCTCCTGCCTCTGATCCTGGGGCCACATATAGCCGTCACAAGTAGTAGTTATTGATGGGTTGCTATCTTCAAGGCTAGGCATGCAATGTGAACCCAGATGAATTTCCCCAGACCAAAAGCCACCCTAACAACCCATGGCTTGTCATATGGGTTATTCTATCTATGATGGATTGTCATGTCATCTGAAGCTAGATGACTGCAACCTCCATAGGAAGGGGCAATTAACTGGTGAGCCCAGTGGCAACAGTGCAGGCAAGTGCCAGTGCAATGCTTGGGGGAGGCTGGCAATGACTTCCCCTCTCCCTACCACAAGCCATTTTGGATCCTCCATGGCTTTTTTTCCCATCTATCTATCTATCTATCTATCTATCTATTAGGAGATTGTGATAGTCAGCTGCCAAGCTGCCTTTCATGATCCCTGTTTTAACTACAACCAATTCCTTCAAAGTGCCCCAACAGCATGTTTGAGGGGCTTGCCTGTGGCCACCAAACTTTTTTTTTAATTGTGCAAAAATGAGTGCAAAAGAATAGCTTTTAATTATTTTTTAATCTGCAGCTGCACAATATGACCAGAGTGAATTGTCATGACATGCGACATTTCTAGTAAGTGAAAACTGGCCTTAGGCAGTTCCTTAGATATGTATTTTATATATTTTCCCATTTTATCCAAGATGGTGATCTGGTGGCTGGGTTCATTTTCACTCATATCGAGATAATTTCAGAGCTACTCAGATAACTTCATACACTGAGATCACTGGAAGAACAGGTGGGATGTGATTCTAAGAAAAATGACTTTTCATTGGTGCCACTTTGGGGCCCAAATGGTCAGAAGCAAGTGCTGCAAAAATTCAGCCCCAATTCTCTTGGGGGCAAATTTAAAGACCTAGCTGCGAACAAAAAGAAGGCCTTCTCAGGTGCTGTGCAGTGGTGCCTTTGCAAGACATCTCGGCCAGGCACCCGGGCCGGCTCTGCTACCATGCACCTGCACAAAAGCACACGCAAGAGGGGCACAATCAGCCCCACATCATACCGCAATGAGTCTTATCCATCCTGCAGGGAGCCCTGTGGAGACCACGCTTTGTCTGTCTCCAGATAAGCAGGGACCTGAAGTTGAAAGGACAGACTTGAAAATGAGCGGCTGCTGTTTATGCAAATGCAGGCTTTAAAAAGGAAGGAAGAAAGCAAACTGTCTGTGGCTCAGATCTTTCTCTCCTTTGTTGACCAGCCAGGGCTTCCTGCTCAAGATGCCCCTCCTGCTGCCGGGCTCTGCATGGTTGGAGAATACTTGTTTGAATAAGCAGTGCAGCCTGTTGGGCGAGAGAAAATGCAGGTAACAAAAGGGATGGCATTCACCCCGCGGGGGAAAAAGAGAGAGACCGGCTTTGGACTCAGGGAAAATTAAGCGTGAAGAGAAGGCTGTTTGCCTACAATCTAAAAGTGGTATGTTGCAAACCAGAGGCACCCACGTTTCTGTAATTTCCCCTGCGTGCATGCAAGTAGGAGCACACACACAAACACGCGCGCATGCATTCTAGAAGAAGCCAGAGCTGTTCTGCTGATTTATGAGAGCGCCAAAATACATGAAGGGAAATTAAATCCCAAGCACTCTGCACTTGCACAGGCATAATAATTAGCGATGCCAACCCGGTACCTGGATGAATTGCAACTGATTCAATCATGCTTATCTTGGTATGGGGCTAAATGGAGGCTTGCAGCTTTTTCTTAAATGCAGCCTGTGGTTCTGTGCAGCATTTCTCTCTGTTCTGTTCAGATCCCTCGAAGTCATTTCTGCTTTTCTCCCCCGGCTCTCCGCAACACCACAAGCAGACGCTCTACCAAAGCTATCTCTGGATAAGGACCAAATTTGCAGGTGCAGCTTCAGTGGGGAGGGCAGAGGAGCCCTTCCCCAAATCCGTCCGTCCATCCATCCATCTATCTTTCCATCCACTCTTCCATCCCTCCCTCCATCCCTCTCTTCTCCAGGAAGGCAAAGGGAGGGAGGGAGGGAGGCGGCGGGAAGCAGACAAGAGCCACAGCTTGGATGCCCCTGCCTGTGTTATTGTATCCATTTTCCAATGGCAGCGATGTGTGAAATGAAAATTGGACAGAGCTGGCTGCTCACAGACCTGGAATTTCATACAGGCTAGTCGGGGAAGGGTGTGGGGCGAGGCGCGGAGACGCGGGGCTGGCGGGGGCAGGGGAGGCTGCTGCACGGCCGTGCGCTCCCGCAGCCCGGGCAAATCCTGCCTCGGCTTAACAGAGCCTTGCAGCGGCAGTGCTGGGCGTGCTGCGCTCATTTACATTCCATTACTCGGGGCGCTCGGCGAGCTCATCCCCATCGCCGTGGAGACAAGTTACGGGAGCAGAGAAGCTGAAGGCGCCCGGGAGCCTCTGGCGCCCCCGGCACACGCGCGCCTTAAGCTACGTCGCATTCTAGCGCCCTGCCTGCCTCTGCGCAAACATCTCACGGTAGCTGCGCTCAGGATCGCCTGCCCTCGCACGTGACCGACCCTCGGCCTCGTGCGCGCCGTGCACGCGGCAGCTCCGTCACCCCCGCCCTGGCTGCCCCTCTCGCGAGCTGTGGGGCGCTGTGGGGCCGGGGCAGGGACGAGGGGGTGCCTGCGACCCACGGACAATGGCTGTCCTGCCACACCCGAGGGGCTGGCGGAGTTGGGACAGGCCTCTGATCCAGGCAGGCTCCTCCTCTTTCCTGCCCTCAGGCAGGCTTCTCCTCCTGCCGCAGCATCACCAAATATTCTTTTCAGCTGCTTCCAGCGCCATCATTCGTCACTGCTGTGATGCCACCCGTGCGGATGACTTTAAGAGAGCTTTGCATGAATTTGCAGGGAGAAGGGGATCCATGGCTGCTAGTCCGCAGAACTATTGGCTGCCTCCAGCACAGAGGCAGGATACGCCGACACACTCCAGCCCCTGGGGAAGCCAAGCTGGAAGGTGCTTCCACACCAGTGCCCCGCTTCTGGGTTTCCCACACCCATAGTGTGCCAGACTGGATGGACTGAGCCCAGATCTGAGCCAGCAGCTCACTTCTTAGCTCATAATGACAAAGGCCCTTTTGGGCTGTCATAATAAGCCAGGAATCCTAAGTAAATGAACCACAGTGCTCCCATGTCACCTCCCCCACACCCCACTTCATTCAATCACGTAAATAACCCACTGGGAAAGGACAGCATCTTAACCACAATCCTGGGCTAGGATGTCATGCAAAACTATTCCTTCCTGTTTTGTTTAGAGGAAGGCAAAGCAGGAGTGAGCAGGTACCAGCACAGTGCTTGTTTACATTGTGGTTTCTTAAGCCAGGATTCCTGGCTTAATGTGATGCCTCACTGTGGATGAACTCTCACTATCAGAACCTCTGCTTTTAGAAGATTTCTTAACAAATTTCCTGGTGCGATCTATGAAGGAAAAGGGTGAGCATCTCAAGAGCAGCTGACTATAGCATGTGCTCAACATTCAGAGACCAAAATACTGAGAAAAGTAGTTAGTTGTCATCCACACTTCTCCTGGAAAGCTGAGCAAAGGCAGATTAATGGAACTTCACCCATTTCTGCCAAACAGTCAGGCAGACACGAGTATTATTTTTTTTGACACGAGACTGTGAGGGCCCATTTGGACCATCGTTTCTTTGCAAATGCATAAATTCAGATGTTACCCATCTGTTGCAGGGGATCCAAATGTGTTCTCCCCTGTGCCAGTAGCCCCTTTCATGGCATTTTTCTAGTACTCCAACTGTAAGACGTTGTTCCTGGGAAAATGCAGTGTGCCCTCTCCATCCTCGCCCTGTCATTGCCAACGCAATCACTGTCCTGAAGGCGGTCGCCTGGTGTCAAAGATGCCCTTCAATGCAACTGTATTCCCCCACTCTCTCAGCTCACATCTTCACTCTGTGACCTTTCCCCCTCCATGCTTTCCTGCTTGATGAGCTACGGTGCTCACCCACACCTGTGCCATGATTTAGCACTGATTTATGTCAGCCTCGCCTCCCTTCCGGGTTCTTCCAGTGTCTCTGAATTCCTACTTAGATGCACTGCATCAAAGAACCCTGTGACTGTTTCCTAAGTGAAAAGGAGGTGAACCAGCCCTTCCTCCATGGCAAGCTTCCCCCTCCCGCCCCGAGTGACTACAGCTTCTGTAGCAGAAGGCAGCCTGGAACTCTCCCCAGTGTTTTGGACCGCAACTCCCAAAAGCCTCAGCCACCATGGCCAATTATAAAATGTGCCGTCCTGGTATCAGATTTTCAGGGAATACAAGGCAACTGGAAGATGTTGGGATACCAACAGACTGATCATCTAGATAAATGTTAATACTGCATACTATTTGACATAAGGTTCTTCTGGACAGTGTGGTTTCCTAGCATACTAATTAAAAGACCTTGTGCTGTTTTTTCCACCCGTTCTTCTTTAATGGATTTCCTTCCAGTAAGAGAAAAGAGGAAAGCAGTGATAACAAACTACAGAAAGGCTACAAATGGAGGATGAGGTTGTCTGTACCCCACCATGAAATCCCATGATTGATGTGGGGCAATTGCATAATTACCTCATCTCATAAAGTCTCTTGCCTCCTTAGCAAGGTACACAATGCCATTGAAGCTATAGCAGCATTTAACCCAACCTGGCCAGTGCCACAATGAGAGAGTTCCTGGAAGCTCCAAAAAGGCTATGTTTGATTTCCCCAAGAAAGAACAAGGTAGCAGTGGGGGCCAAATCCATGTGGTTTGCATGAATGCACAGCAAAAATGCACACACATTTTCATGCAAACTTAAAAAAAACCTCAGCATTTGGGATAAGCTGAACTATCCATCCCCAGACCAAGATATCATTGTAGTAAAGACCTACATTTGTGCTGAACCATAACATTTGTGCTTGACTGTACATTTTTGATGCAAGCACATTGGAAGCATTTCTAAGGCTACAGTATGCTATTGTTCCTGGCGTATTTCATCTTGTGCCCACCTGGTTTAGTCTGGCACTTTCCACTTACCATGGCCTTCGTCGGACATCATACAGGTCAATCTTATTCGGTGCTCTCCAAGGTGTCGCTGCAATGACATGAAAGAGATATTTTTCTTCACAATTTTTTTTAAAATGCAATTAACAAGATAACAGCAGGAAAAAGAACTTACACCATAATAAATCAAGATCACCAAAGAAACAAAGGAATTTGCTAGTTAAACTTTGCATGTAACCGCTATATTTACAGAATCTCTACAGTAAACTGCCTAAGTTCACTGGGGCTCAAGTGCTCAGTCAAATGCACACTTGATGTAGACATTCCATACCCAATGAAAGGTTAAAAATACAAGTTAAACTGCATATAGAACAAGTGTGTGTGTAAGTATATGATTTTGTGTGAGTACATGCACTAGTCTGAGAAAATATTTTGTAGGTGCAGAAGATGTTGATACAAACGTTTATGGGATTTACCTGTCAAGAGCTGGACTTCTGTTCTGCCACCCCCTGGATGGCCCAGAACACCATCCTCAGGTCAGGCTGAGAAAGAATGACTTGCCCAAAGCAGGTATGTGATCTCTAGAGGCAGGTTCATTAGATCCCATCACTAAGCCCTTCCTGCCCTGGTGGGATGCTATTCTCAGAGGTGTCCAATATTACCCCAGTGGCCCCGCTCAAAAACTGTCATGGAAAACATTCTTCCGGAAGGGTGGTCAGAATCAGAAGGCTCTTCCCTCATCTGCAAATGGGGTCCTATCCAGGGTTGGCCTTACATGGTTATTGTACAGATGCATGCAATAAAGGCAGTAAAGAATGGAGCACATTGAAAATGCTTCACTGCTGGTGGGTAAGAGGGAAGGAGCTGAGGAAACAAGGGAACTGAAGGCAGCCACAACACCGATCCAGAATGGCGTGAAGATAGGCAGAGAGATAGAAAAGGAAAGAGAGCAAAGGGATGAGGACAGAAAGGAAATCAAGGGATGCTCTGCCAAGCTGCACTCAGCCGAAGCCTCAAGTGCAAATAGCCGGGCGTCTGCTTCGAGGACGGCATCAGCGCCCCCTGCTGGGCACCCTCCTGCTCAGCAGCTCCTCCCTAGCGGCTACAGCGACAGGGAGACAGTGGCAGCAGGGGCATTTGAATGCATTGGGGACCTGCCTGGGTTTAGGGAAAACATTCTCAGGTGTCCTTTGCTTTTCCAAAATCAAATACCCTTCTTCAGGGGCCACCGACAGCCTGCAAGAATACTCTCAGTCGCAGGATCTCACGGTGCTTCTCTCCTGCTCATTTAGTGCATCTCCATGTCTTTCGCTTTCATTTGTCTCTAGGAGAGCCACCGCTTTATTCCCCCAATTCCTGCTGCAGTGGCACTGCAGGACATAAATGGCAGCTCTGCAGACCCTCGCCAGATAGTCAGTGCACCAGAACCTTGGTTTTGTTTTTCTGAAGGGGGATGAGGAAAAAGAAGTGAAAGGGGAACCTCGGGCAGGCAGGCACCAGCTGAGAGGCCCTGGCAGCTGCATAAGGATGCCAGGTGCCCATGCTGCTCTCTGGTGGTTTATGTTAGTTCAGCTCTTAGTGTCAGCAACACGCTCAGCTTGTTGGTGGACAAGGCAAAGACCAATTATGGCACAAACCACCATAATGTTTGCCAGCTGGACCATCCTGTGAAATCCCAGACAGAAAGAGAAGGCAGGAAAGGAAGGGATGTGTAGTTATCACTAACTTCCCTCTTAAGATGCCCATGGCAGTGGTAATACAGCCTGAAGAGGACCGCTCGTTCAGGACAATGGCACAGGATGAGAGGAAAGGAGATTTACAGGGAATTATGCTGCTGACCCTCCAAATCAGGCATGCCTTTAAATATGTAGCACTGCTCAAACCCACAGCTGTTTATTTCCTACCTTTCACATTGGAAGGGTACAAACCTGGGTAGAAACGAGTCACTCCTGTGGCACTCCCAAAGACCTGCCACAGCAGAGATGGGTCTTCTTTCCGGTTTTCGACGAAGACATCCTCCAGGGCTTCTGTCCAATTTAGCTCGTTGAGGATTACAGTGGCTGCAACAAACGGAGATGGAATGAGGTCTGTGAGCTGCAGATTCAGGAGCAAAGGGTGGCTGTGATCCCTCTCTGCCACTTCACAAGCACAGAATGCACCCTCGGAAATACAGGGCCGAGGTGCGCTGATGAACTCCACGCACACGTCCCTGTTAGAGGAGCTGGGACACCCGAGACCTGTGGAGGAATTGCTGTGGACCCTGCATGGTGCCACGCGTTCGGCTGAGGGTCTTCGGTTCTGTCATGTGACAGGGCTGCAAAGAGAAGGTACCTGATGCGTTTATGACTATTCCCTGATTTCTCGTTTATTTATTACTGAGGTGCCCCACCTTTTTATAAAATATGCCCCAGACCATAAGCAATAGAAAATCCACAATAAAAAAGAAATGTAGCAAACAACACGCCCAATTAAACATCAAGGAAGAGCATCAAAATAGAGCCAGCTCAAGTGCATTGATCAAAATGCAGTTTAAAATGCAGAGTCATGGAGGAAACAAATCAGCTCTAGAGGTCAAGCTCCTGCTTAAGTAAATTCTGGTTTTGCCTGTGCAGCAAAAGGGGCACCAACAAGGGACATTGGGGTATCACATGCTATCACAATAACACCTTCATTTAAACCACTTACATATCCTTTTACACAAGCAGCTGGACATTTATTTAAAAACCATCACTGGGCCATATTTTTAGGAGAATTGAGCAAAATGCCACAAAAATGGACCAGCTGTCTCAATCCTCACCAGGGTAGATGGTGCAAACAGTGGGCGGGTAGGAGAAGAAACAGGAAATCCCCAAAAGTGAGTGAGATGTGATGGTCACGAGATCTGCAGTTTAGGCTGACCCAGACTCAGTGAAGGAATGAGTCCACGGAAGAGGCTGCAGCTATGACTTTATACCTGGCAATGCACTCTGGGATAGAGAAAATGCAGAAAGTCACTGCTGCAGTTTGTCTGTGAGTTATTTCCCTTTTGCTTTGGGCAAAACTCTGCTGCTGCTCCGCTCTCCCAAAACGCATTGCAAGGTGTAATGGATGCCTGTACCGCCTGGCCACCAATTCATCCTTTCAGTCCTCAACAGTACGAATACATATTAAAGATATTGCCTGGCTGTGCATCTTGCCTGTTTTCCCTCAAGGACCAGCAGGACCATCTTTGTTACTGTGTTAATTTGCAGAAGTGATAACTGAATGGCTACATGGAGGGTATGCTTCATACCATCTTAAGAGCCATAGTACTGAAAAAGCATCTTGAATAAAGTTATATGACTTCACTCTAGACTAGAAATTGATGGTATTTTATTTGTTCTGTGGTGTCAAAATGGAGGTATGTGTAAACAGAAGAAAAGCATTTACAAAATTAGATCAGAGATATATTAACAGGGAAAGGCGGACTCGATCCAGATCAGTTGCACCAGTTATTAGGGTGTTGCCCTCAATCCTATCATCCAGAGTTGAAAGTTAGTCTGGGGCTTTTTCTTTGTCCCTTGCCAATGTACACACATGATCTTACCCTGCTCCTGTCAAGCTATTTTACAGCCAGTCCCAGACCTGGATCCCCATGACTGGATGAAGCCTTTTATTGCAGATTCAAACCCTTCTGAAGAATAGAATCAGCACACCTAAACTCCTCCAGCCACCTTCAGCAGTTGGGAAAGAAATCACCTGCTTCTCCTTTAGGAACTCTGCCCAAGTTTCTCTGTTCCAAAGAGACACTAAATGGGGGCGGGGGAAGACCCTAGTGGTGTTGGGCCCCCTCTGCCTTCATGGGGACCCTCATGTCTAATGCAAAAGCAATTCTGTTGCTGGCAAACAGAAGTTTTAAATCACTCGGCTATTAAGGACAGTGATAAGCTTGGAGGAGCAGACTACAAGTACTCTACGAGAAGCCTCTCAATATGGGCACTCAAGGGGAGAGAATCAGGTGGAGAGAAATTCTTCCAAGAGATGCACCCTGAGCTGGGCTGGGGGAAGGTGGTTTTCAGAGCTCAGGTTAGGTAGAGGCAAAGGAGGTGTGAGCCCCACGGATGATCAACAGCCTCTCATATCCATTCGCCGAGGTTCATGTGTTGGCCTTCTCTTGAAGAGGATTCGGTGCATTCTAAGAATTGTCCAGAAGCACACCTGACAGGTTTCATCAGCCAAATTGTCATACTTCCTCAGCCAAGACAAGTAGACTGTAAAGGCAGGCTCAGAAATAGGTCCAAGGCATCACGGAGAAGCATCACAGTGTGTGCTATCAAATCCTGGAGTCATGCCCAAGGTGACGGATGCAAGTGACACTGTCATGCCTTTGTTGGCTCATACCAATAATAGCCCTTTTGCTGCTAGACTGTTGGAACTCTGGCCTGATTTCGCTGATGTCCTCATGCATAGTTCAGTTCAACCCTGGGGCTTTCCCGGCAGCTGTATCCATTGTTGTGAACACACATTTCTGTGATTGCAAAGGCACCCCTCTGCATGCCTGCAGAAGGGGGAAAGGATGTGACCTTCTCCCTTCAGTGCTTGGAACATGACTCAGAAGCGATGTCAGAAAGCTCAGAACCCTGCCAGAATCTTAATGCAAAACGTGGAGATGCTCCTTTCACTGGTTTGTACCATGGAGTTTATATTCAAAGCCAGGATGTGGTGACATCTATAAAGGGTGAGTATCCTGCACTATCTGACTCTGAACGTGGCTTTCAACAGTGGCTTGGGAGCTGCACATCTTAACCCAATTGGCAAAAACACACAGAGCTGGGGAAAGGCAATGGGATGGTGAGACACAGGTGGAATGCAAAGGCTTTGCCGTGAGCCCGGCTCTCCCCTTCTTGCCCATGGGCTCCACAACACCAGACAGTCTCTTTGCAAAGCAAAGCTCTACTTGCACTTCACAGCTACATGACAAAGTAACTGTAAAAGCCCTCTAGTGAACTGGAGGCAGATTTTGATGGCAGATCTGTATTTCACCCTTCTGCAGTGAGCTGGTCCCATGGATGTGGGAGGACCGTACCTTTGAAGGGCAGCCACGGTTTAAGGACTATCTAGCATCTGCACAGGTCAGGACTCATAGCTGTCAGTATGACTCAGAACCCAATCCAACTTATTATTATATTATGGATTATATTATATTATGGATTATATTGTTAATATGTTTTGAATATATCAATTTGATGTTGTTGATTATAGAATGTTGTGTTGTTTTATATTGTGAGTTGTACAGAAAGCCCAGCTATGGGCCATTGTAGCAGCATATATATTCATTAAACAAAGAAAGAAAGAAAGAAAGAAAGAAAGAAAGAAAGAAAGAAAGAAAGAAAGAAGTTTTGGCCTGACCTGGGCACACAGATCTTGCCACAGTCACCCACACTTTGGCAACCTTTCAACTGGACTTTGTAATATGCTTTACATGGGGCTGGAAACTTCAACTGGTACATAACTGGGAGATGTGACCGCTGGTGTGAGCGAGTCCGCACACCCTTATCACTCCCATACCATCCCAACTTCATTGGTTACCAGCTGAGCTCTAGGACCAATTTAATGTGCTTGTTTTAACATATAAAGCCCTAACTGGCTTGGGGCCAGAGTACTCGAAGAACTTCCTGGTCCCAGATGCACCTACCTGACATCTAGGATTGGGTTTGGAGGCCCTTCTGATGAGGCCCTCCTCCAAGGAGGGGAGGAAGATGGCAGACAGAAGAGGGGCCTTCTTGGTGGCTGTGTCCCTCCTATGCAATAACCTCCCAAAAGCAGTTTGCCTGGTGCCTTCGTTACAACCTTTTTGGCATCAGCCAAATTTTCCAGGCATTTTAATAATGGATTGTGTTCTGTGTAAATTTTAATGAAATTAATTTGATAGTGTCTTATAATTTTAACTTATATTGTTTACATTCCCATGTTAACATCTAACTCTCAGCTGTATATTGTTGTCAATTATGAATATTGTTGTGAATTGTGCATATATTTGCTTGGACAGCTTTACGTGCCATCTGAAAAGATATTCCTCTGATCCCTTTGAAATTATGCTTAAGAAGTACCACAGGAACACACACTGCTACTTCCTGAGCCAGCGCCATCCGCCACTTCCCCGTCCCAGTTCCATAAACGGCGTTCAGGTCCTCCTTCCTAATCACCTTCAGGAGCTTCCAGACTAGGGTGTTCCTGCACACCTGCCCATCTGCAGCATTTTACAGGGGACCCAGAGGCTCTCTTCTTTATAGCCCTCCCATATCTTTCCACTGCTTCTTTTATCTTTCATTTCTTCTTATCACAAGACAAACTGCTAAGGAGGGAAAGAGCAAATAGCTGCACAGCATCTTCGGTGAGTGACAGGAGTGGTGGTCCATCTCCCACCTCCCTTGCCCAGCCGGTTGTTCTTTCCCAGCCAGGGATGTTTTGCACAAACACATTGAAGCACCGTGTTGGAGTCCCTGAGCGGTGTAAACTGGAGGCATGAGATTTTTCTGGAAGTGCCCAGTAAGCGTATGAGAGCAGGCCTCCGTCAGGCCAAGAGTTCCATGATCAATATGTCATAGACCCTGCATGATCCCAAAAAGCTCTGCTGGAGCATCCAAGAGAGGCAGCACATCCTTTGCTGCCCTCAGGGCCCCTGAATATCTGCAGCCATAACCACACTGCTCAATTGCATCCACTGGGAGTTTTTCTCCCTCTGCACTCAAAGCAACTCTGACTTTGCTTCAGCTCTGGGTATACTATGGAGCAGCAAGAGCTACTCCAGGGAAGGTGCTCACACGCAATCCTGTCATGCACCTGGGCCATTCCTGTATTTCACTGATCAACCAGGTTTCTGCAGATGAGCCAGCCATATCAGCTAGAAACTTCCCCAGAGCCTTCTGGAAACCACCTGGATCCATTAGCATCTGGGAGTGAACCATCTTAACAGGTCCCTTAGTCTTGCAGAAGGGAAAAGCTGCCCTCAGGCTAAGGTTGGACCATGACAAAAGACTGATTCAAACTCCCACTCCTTCAGCACATCTTCAAGTCCATTTGAGAAAATGAAGTCTAGCATATGCCCTGACCCATGTTTTGGACTGATGACACTGGAGACTATGAAACTCACACAAAGTACCTTCAGCAGGAATGTTGATCTCCCACAGAAACAACATTGTGGGGGACCCCAACAGCACCCCTTAGACTGGCTCAGAGAGGGAATCTGCTGAGCCATGGGGAGGGCGATGCACCAGCACAAGGTGCAAACACTGGACCGGGAGTCCAGTGGACAGGGAGCCTACAGAGGGAGGTGGAATTCCTACAGCAACCATCCCCTCGCTCAGCTCCCAAAGCTGCCTTAATGCTGATGCTTGGTGCTGTCTCAGTGGGCAGAGCTGGGGGACACTAACTTCTTCCTGTTCATCCACCCAGGTCTTCAATCTGCCTGCCAGGGTGCCTTAGTGTGAGCTGGCCTTTGAAAGCGACACCCAGAGACCCAAATGCAGGTTGGTAGGACAACCACCAAACCTGCGGGTGCCAAAAGGACTGGCAGGCCACACAATAGAGTCTTAAGTCTCTGGGCTCTGTTCTCCTAATCTGGCTAGTCCTCCTCCCAGTGCCACATCTCCCTTGAACCAGACCCACAACTGGAGACCCCTCAGTTCCCCGCACTCGACCTCAAATCCTCTCTCCAGGCACACAAACAGATTTTAAGAGGAAGCCTTCTCCCCTGCAAGATGAGACTGATAAAGGGCAATGAACCTGTTGTCAGAGGGATGGCCCTCGTCCTCCCATCCCCTCCAAAACCACTCCCCATGCAGGTACCACCCCCCTTCCGCACTGCCACTCTGCTGGGGTGAGCAGGTAAGGGACTTCCCTAGGCAGCCTGCAAGAGCCACTCAGATCTGCCTAGGAGAGTTTTTCCCCCTCTTCAGCTTCAGCCAGGAGGTGACTTTTCCCAGGCAGCTAAACTCAGTTCTGGGCAGGGCCAGTAAGGTGGTAAATCAGCACACGTGCCCCCAAAGGATGCCCCAACATCCTTCCTGAATGCAAGTCTGATTGCAGCAGATGATGCAAGAGAGTCTGTTTTAAAGACACCAACCTCACAGGCTGCAGGTGGAAGAACACTGAAGCAGCTCCTGAGCAAAACAAAAGCAGCCAAGATTAGAGTGAATAATGAAAACGCTCTTAGGGCCAGTCACTTTCAAATGTCAGTGCTGTCAAGAGGATGGATTTATGGAGAGGCTGATGGTTGCCCAGCAGGGTTCTTTCTCACAGCCAGAGTGTTTGCTGCTTGCTGCAGGAGCCTGAGCACACGGGGGGGGGGGGGGGGGGGCAAAAGCCCCGCAAAGAGAGGGTGGCATCAATCCTATTTGCTTCTCTGAGACTTGACACGCAGAGAGCTTAGCCTCTGAGCACAATGGACTCCTTCATGTCATAGTGTGTCCACTGTGCACACGCGTGTTGAGGGATGGTTTGCATGTTCACGGGAACCCCGCCTTGCATTTTGTGCACAAGAGCACCGCCAGAGCAGTGGGATGGGGGCACTGTCTTTACTTCAGGGGCACATGCATCATGTTGTTTCTCACAGCAAAGCCCATGTGAAAGAACTTCTTTGAGTCTGGGCTAGCCTGAAGCTGCTGAAATAACAGACTGGATAGTGCATTGCATACTTTGAGAAATAGCGCGTGGCCTCTGATATATATTTAGCTGTATCAGAAATTCCTCCTGTAGCAACCTCTCCTCTGCTGACCTCTGTTATCCTTTCTACCCTTTGATCAAAACCCTAAGGATAATTGCAGACCACTTGCTTGGCCAGCTGACAGATGAATCACACATCCATGTTTCCTTTTTTAATCTACTTTTAAAAGAAATAAATAATAACTTCTTCCTGAATATCAGGGCAATTCTAATGAATCTCAAAGCAGGCTGGGCATTTTAGTTTTCATGTTCAGATTTGGACTGAATTCCTGGTAGTAATGTTTACAGGTAACTATTTAAGGTAGATAATGTTTTAGTTCTTTGTAGTCAGAAAATGTTTAAAGTATTAATAGAAGCAGGTTAGGTAGAAGACCCCCTAACAAAACCTTTGGCATCCAAATCTCTTCATCATACAAATTGGATAAGTAATGGAAGGCCCTCCCTTAATGTATCCTAATATGATATGAGCAATCTGTACATCACAAAATTGAGGTTTAAGAATCCCATGGACTGGGCTTACAGACCTCTCTGAGTGGGCCCTGTGGACCAGGGGGCAAGCAAATGCATTCCTTATCCTCCATTTCATGTACAGTTTGAACTTCCACGGAGGACTCGTCTGTCCGGTACAGGGCAGCTCTGTCTATCCACCGGGAATCTAGGCCTCAGCCTCCCTTGCTGAAGGTGATGAATGAACTCCCTTGTGCATTGTTTGCTCACCCAGAAAAACTTGATTCCAAGGGACCAGTGCGCAACTCGGAACCCTCCAGATGTTCTTGGACCGCAATTCCCATTACATCCATACGACAGAGCCAATGGTGAGTGTTAGTCACAATTGCCCATTCCTGGTGTTGAATCTAGACCAAGGACAGGAAGCTTAAGTCTAGGGGCGAAATCCATGGTGCTGGACACGACCTGCCCATTAGTTTAGGTGCAGCACCATGGACAGCTTCTTGGCAGTTCAAGCTAGACCTAGAGAGGATACATGGTGCTACTGACATTGACGCCACCAACCTCCACTGCCCTCTGTGGTTGCCCAGAAGGCCCTACTCACTTTCCCTCAATTATTGGCAGTTTCCTGACTTGTGCAGTTCTTCCCCGTTCTGAAGGGACAAAATGCCTTGCCTAAGGCTTAATTACTGGCAGTCAGAACTTACTTGAATTTCTCCCCTTTTGCCTTTGCCCCACCCTTCCTACCTTCAATTCCACTCATTGTTGGAATGAGCTTCTGAGATCTTCCCCAAAATGCATTTTAGCCCTCAAGCTGAAATATATTCTTCATGTCCGATACTTTCCTTTGCACACTTCCTAGGTTCATGCACAAAGAGATGTGGCTTTGAATCCCACAAACCGCTGAGCCTATACCTCTTTCACTCACCCTGATCCACAGTCTTGGGATAGTCAGATAATGTGCTGGTCTTGTAACCAGATGCTGAAGACATGGGAAGACCCACCTTGCGAGCACTCGGGCATCTGGCTAACTGCTGGACACAGAATGGACTGCAGAGGCCTTGGTCTCGTGCAGCATGGGAAGGTTTGTGTTCTTGTATAGCATATGTCAGTGCGGATTTGAACCATGGGACATATGCACCTGGCCTGTGCTACCTGCACTGAAGCAAAGCACACTGATGACATGTTTTATGGGTTTTGTTTCCTGCTTTACTTTATTATTTTATAATGAAATCAACAGTGCTGATGAACCTGGATGTCGCTGCCACGTGCAACCTAGAGAACAGAATCTGGGTTTGGCCAAGATGGTCCCCCTCTATTACCAGCAACATCAGGGATGCTGAACTTCTATCCCAGCACGGGTCCTACTCCAGCCCACGGTGGTGACCATCTCGCACCTTGTGTCCTCCAGTGTTATCTCTAACAGGAAGTAGCATTTGGGGTTCTCACTTGTGTGCTTTGTGCTGCCCCGTGAGGATTCCACCAGACAAGGCCCTTTTTGCACATGGAGAGAGTCACACAGCACAGAAAAAGGAAACATGAGAGGAGTGCATGATGTGAGGGGAAGAACTTCAGGGGTGGAACATTCTGCTTGGTGGGTTCATCCAAGAAGAAGTGAAGTGGCCTCTGGAAAGAATGGGTTGATATACTTTCTAGAGGGGTAGGAAGGTTCAGCTGCCCCCTTGATTTTGCAACCTGGCCGAACTGGCACAAGTATCTATCTTGAGAATATGCTGTAGCCCCAGTGTCTGACATGCATGTTAGTCAAGGGATAACACTCTCAGATGCTTGAATATCTGATTGTAGAGAAAGGGGAATGGTTATATCACCCTTCCATCTGAATAGGTAATGCTGAATTTCTGTTTGAAGGCTTTTGTAGTAAAATGCAGATGTGCTTTGTTTTCAAGAAGTCCACAAGACTTGATCTATTAGGAATGCACTCTCTTTTAAATCCCTGGGAGCTGTGAGTTATCTTGTGCAGTTCTCTGTTGCATTTTGTCTCCAGCTTACAGAGCACCCATAACCAGAACTGAACTCTAAATGCTTCCTTCTGCCAAAGTTCAGAATCTGAGAAAGCAGCCTTGCCAATATTTCACTGCATTATCAAATATTTAGTGGCCTTTTGTGCCTCATTTCCCCTAATGATTGAGGCATTGTGCCTCACAGGCAGGATTTGATGATAAACCTGTTAATATTTGTTCACCACCCATTGCTGTGTCAAGCATATTTTAGAAACTCCTACAAATAACAAAAGGAAACCCTTACATTTGAATAATCCCACAGGCACATTTCTTCCACCTGGGGATAAATTCTTCAAATGATTGCTGTTTACTTCTACTCTCTGCCTTCCTGTGTGTTTTGCCCAAGGCAAAAGACAGATCTCCATTCAGCCTGCCTTTACATTTTCAGAAATGGGGGTCAGCCATTGCTTCTTTGTCCCAGAATGCCAGCAGTGCCTGGATTCCTGTAGCTGCCAGTAGCTAAAGCATTTGGTCTGTAATTTCCCTTTTGAAATGGAGGTTCAAGGTCATAATATCTGGCCTAATCCTGCCTAACTGTTTTGGGCCTGGGTTTCTTTTGTGTACACACACACACACACACACACACACACACACACACACTCAGAGTCTTTATACCATCAACCCTGATAAAGGTCTCTGCATTCCATACCTTTCTGTGGCATTTTAAGTGGTCCAAAAAGGTATTGCTCAACAGTGGATTTTTTATGTTATGTCATGGACTACTATAACTATCTTTGATTTTTATATGAATGTGAGCATGCAAGTATGCAGCAGACTTGTATGAATGCAAGTATGCAGAGTATTTATCTTCCCTTTCATTTATAATGCCAATTTATCGATGAGTTATGGGGTGAGCAAAAAGTAGTTTGTGCAGAACTGGATGTGGCCAAGCACCTTATTTAAAGGGTTCTTAACCAGCAGATTATGCTGTTTATGTGCAACACTTCTTAACCACTGATCTGTTTCGGGAAGGCATGTTACTCTCTTTCTGAGGTTTATACCAACCTGGAGTCTGTGTGGGAATATTCGCTGGGAGCTCAGCAGGGAAGCAATTAAGCTGCTCCTTCCCATGTACTACGGTGCTGATTAAAATACTACCCCCACTCCTGCTATTAATTAAAAACATAGTCACAGAAGTGGCTACTAATGATGAATTTAATGTCAGGTCTTGCTTGGCCGTGGAGAAGTTTCTGTATGAATAAATATGCTCAAAGTTTTTGCTCATAGCTTTTGTTCATGCTATGTTTTGAACCAATCAGTTCCAAGATGAAAATATATGCAAATTGACACAGAAGTCCTGTTTTGTTAAAGGACTGCTTGGCAAATATTCCTTCACATCCCTTCACCCTGAGAAAAACAGTATAAACGGAACATATTCTGTCCTGACTATTGATTATTAGGTGGTATGAAGCAAAATTTCACACGAATTCTAAACTTAGCAGGATTTTGGAACTCAAATTTAAATTCTTAAACATTAAACAGTTGTTAAATTTGACTTCAAGGAAAACTTTTCAAGAAAACTCAAACATCTTGATGAAGTGTAACCAATACTGTTCAATTTTAATTAGCTTCTAAGCTCAACAGCACACAACTGGGGAGAAATTTGAATTTTCATAAGTAACTTTAAGCTGAGAGATTTGTTTTAGGGTTCTTCTCCCAAGATTTGTTACAGTTTTCTAGTACGGTACCACAAAGCATGTGTGCTCCTTCTGAGGTGTGCATCACGGGCCAGTAAGCAGTTAAAATGATGTAGGATTGGTTTGCTGTTCACCTCCATGACCAGTTAGCCCTGCAAGATGGCAAGCCACATGAGGGCCTCTTGATGGGTTCTACAGAAAAAAAGAGAGAGGGCGAGGGGGAGGGAGAGGGGCAGAGGGAGAGGGCTTCCAAATGCCCCTGGTTAGAGTGAAGAAAATAGGGAAGCTGCAGGGCCTCTGTAATGGGGTGGAGGCCTGAAACCCCTCTTTTAGTCTTCTTAGCATCCCTTTACGTTTCTCTTCTTTGATTTTCCTGCCTTGTGGCAGTCAATCACCGAGATATTACATGGCTTAAGATTCTGCATTACCAGGGCTGAGAAAAATGCTTTGTGTATTGATTACTTTCAATCTATACAATACAGTGGAGAAGGGAAAACAAAATATTAATCTCTCTAAAGTCTCCATCAGTCACTGCCTTTGCATCTGGTTAAACTGGGTGGAGAGCACACCTCTCAAGCGTAACATCAGCCTTGTGCTGTCACTCCGATCTACTTGTGGGATGTCTAATTGTGCTGGCTGCCCCCACTGCCTCACCTGTCTGCACTCACGTGCTGGATGGCACATCTGCACAGATGCCTCTCCAAGCAGATTCCAACATGCATTGCCTCTGACCGTACAAAGCATACTCACAAAACTGGAGATGGAGTGTCTTGAAAAGAGAGCACTTGTCAGAGAATATTACAGCACCCTGCCCAGTGGCCAGGTTGCCTTTCTGCAGGAATGGCCGCAGGTGCTGTGTGACTAGAGCTGATAAGAAGAACTGGCCATGGGTGTTGCCTGGGCTTTCTGGAGCAATTCCAGATCTAGGAGGATCCTGGAAGCTTGAAATGAAGTGCACAGTTGCAACCGTTACTGATCATAGTGAAAGGGGATGTGTGTCTCTCACTCTATCAGTATCACAGGTCAAGATTCCCTAACCACCACATAGTTTACAGCCCATTCAGTTTGAAGTCAGTTTGAAGCCAGTGTGTCTGTCCCTGTCCTCCCGCTATGGAGCTGCCCCCCTGGGGGAATGTAGTGGACAAATGCTTCTCTCAGAAAGAAACTAAGAAAGAAATGCCAGAGCAAGAGAACTAGAGCAGAGAGTGGGGAGAGAGAACATCCTGAATGCGCAGGACACACACAGCTGCATATTCATGTACAAGCACAAACACAGGTAAGGTGGGTGCTGCCACCTTTTTTGAGAATGCCCCTCCACTCCCACCTCACAAAAGCACTAATTTGTAGCAGGGTTCACAGGTTGAAGACCCCCCCCCCCAATTGCTTTTTTCACAGGCTTTCCAGCCTGTTGAAGAATTCTGGAGAACTCAAAAGCTTGTTCCTACTGTTTGGTTGGTTGGAATAAGAATATTGCCCATTTGTGGCTTTTGGAATTTTTCTGGTGGACCAATGCAGGTTTGTTGGCCTTGAACAGAACAGATGGAGATTTTCAGGGCTCCATATTGATCTAGAGCAGGGGTGGGCAATTAATTTTCCTATGGGGCCACATGAGAAACTTTGACAGTTGTTAAGGGCCGGACCAATACACTTACAGCTCTGCTCTCTATATATCTCTATAAAAACAGTAAATGAAACATTACAATGATACAATGAAAATGTGGAGCACAGAACAACACTATTTAATGAATATTCACAAAAACATTAACATTACATGAAAAGCAATAAATTCAATTCAATTTAGCAGATCCTTCACAATAAAAGCAGTGCAGTTGTACTGCTTGCATCTATATTACGACGATATATATTTGCATTGACTTTTAATTTGTCAGTGACCTCATGCGGGCCAGTCAGGGTCAGCCATCGGGCCAGATGTGGCCTGCGGGCCGTACAATGCCCAGGTCTGGTCTAGACAGATCTTGAGCAAAGAATCAATATTCAGAAAATATAAGTCTCGAGCAAAGAAAAAGAAATATATTTCTTATTTTTGTCCTTATTTCCCTATGTTAGTAAAATAAACAATAAATTGCTATTCAAACCTTAATGAATCAATCCATATGGAACAGCTTGAGCAATTTGAACATGCAGTAATGGAGAGAAAGCTACATCTAATCTGGCAGGTCCGTGGATGCAATCACTGCTTCCTAACAGCAATTCATTTGAACATATTTCCCAGTGACCACACCATGTGATTCCACAGATCACATCTTATGTTCTCCACATGCTTCTGCTCCTGAGACATCTACATGGAGGGAGTTGCTAACACCTATATTATCCCTTGGAAGAATGTTTACCAGAATCCTAGTGCTTCTTTGAGAACGATGGCCATGATCCAAGAAGCATCCCTCCATCCTATACAGATCCAAGGGCACTTCAAAATTTAAGAAATTTCTGTGGGCACCCCCAGGGCTGCCCTGGGGGATGTGGCTAGTTACATAATGGCTGCAGCGAGGCCTTCTAGACAAAGCTGGGCTGAAGAGGTGGGGCAGGGGGAAGCCCTTCTGAGGCAAGGGGGAGAAGCAAGGTGAGGGGTAGAAAAGGGCAAAGCTAGGAAATGGAGAGGAAGACCCCTGAGTTGGGGGCCCCTGCAACAAGCAAGCCCTGTCTGGACTAGCTGGGTTTCTCCCTAGTCACCAAAGAAGGCAAATCAACCCTGCATGTTTGGGAAGCCCCACCTGCCATCGCTTGCCATGCAAACGCTGAATGCACTCGAGGCTCAAAAGCAGAGCCTGCATGTTCTCAACACAGTGTGATATTGACTGCATGCATAGTCCTGGCAGAAATCCATACTGAAGCTTATTTTCAGTGCATGGGCCAATACTGTCTGTCAAACACCACTGCGAATGCGTCGGTAACAACAACAACACATTTGCCTGTTCTTCCAGGGCAGTGGTATACTCAGTAGCATTAGGGCAAGAGAACAAGCCATCGCCGCCACAGGTGCACATTCCACTGGACAGCCAGAGTGGCACGTGGTGAGTGCCGGAAAACCCCGGTGCTAGTTGCCAGCGTGCCATGGAGCCCATGGCTTCTCACAGACTCTCAGCTCAACTTATTGCTCAGAGTTGTTGTGAAGATAAAATGAGGAGTGGAGAGCCACATCAGAGGACACAAATGCGATGCTTAAGGAAAGGAAAAAGAAAGAGTGCACCATGGCATCGGCTTCAGGTGAAGGCGGCTTAGCATGACATCACAGACCTTCTGGTCTGAAGGCCTGTAACGTCACGAAGGGAATGGCCCCATCGACCTGATGAGCGGGTAGGTTCCCATGGGTGCCTTTCCGGGTGGAGGATGCCGCCATGGGGAACAATCCCAAGTGGCCTCCAGGTGGCAGGTCAGCATTCAGGCTGGGCCAGCTTCTTTGCCAGTCTCCTCCCTGCTGTGCCCAGCATGTGGGGTGGGGGGGGGGGCTGGTGGGCAAGCCCCCGCCAAGATTCGTGAAGCCAGCTCACAAGCAGAAAAGCAACTGAGCAAAGGCTGGCTTGTGTTTTCAGTGATTTTTTAAAAACCATCCAGTGATCCTCATATATTTTTATCAACTTAGAGAGGAATCCCACGGGGCTTACTGTATAAGAGTGGTTCCCTTCTCTTTCAGGTGTGATCATGAATCATTTTTGCAGTGCTGTGTGTTCACTGGGAAGGGGATTTTTTTTTGCTGGCAGAAGCAGCTGTGAGTAATAATTTATTGTGCCATTATCATGGAAGCTGCTTCTCAGTGAAATACACACCCATCTTAGTATTATCAAGTGCACTTTGTATGATTTCTTGTTTTACTCTATCTTGCTCTGTGTAAATTTTCCATAGGAACAATTATTAAGAAAAAGGGCTGGTTTCATGTGAAGGACTAAATTCAATTAGCACTTTGTTCAAAGCAATAGAACAGACAATTGACATTAACTTGGCACATCTTTGTATCACTATTTAATACTATTTTGGTTGCACAGAAGCGTCAAGCATGTCTGGATTCCCACAAAGATGCTGAGCATACCCTTAGTAATAAATAGAGACAGGTTTTTCAAGTTAAACACAGAATGCCACTGACCAAGGAGAGTAAAATCCCATGAAAACCTCAGCTCTTAATTGCCCCAGGAGTGCCTATGATCCACCTCGGCATTTCCCCCTAACACTGTTCTAATGCAAGCTGCTAATGGTGTGAAACACCATTACCTCAACAAATGCAGATGGGAATACGACTGGGGCAGGGTGAAAACCTTGTACAGTTGTACTAGGCAGGCAGCCAGGAGACTTTTTGGATCTTGAATGTTATGCAACATCTCTTGGGAAACTCCACTTATTTTTCTTCAATATTATTATTATTAGTAGTAGTATTTTAAGAGCAGTTCTTCCATCAAAGCACCCCCATGATCAGAGTCGCTGCTCAGGTATCAACTATTGCCTGAAGCCTAATCATCAAAAACAGAGCAGAACAGAAGAATAATGGACTCCCCTGTCTGATATTCCATTCTAAGCCCTTGTTTCTGACAGCTGCTTTCTAACCCAGGCACCTCCTGGAGGCTTCTCTACCCATCCTCCTCTTCAGCATGGCCCTTGGCCCTTTCTTCCATCGTCCTGTTCTCCTTCCCTCACAAAATCATGGGGTGGGGGCCTTGGAGGTTCAAAGCAGCCCCTCCACGCAGACAGAGAGACAGCAGCCTGGGCCACGCCCCCTCCCCACCCATTCCTGGGAAGTGATTACAGATTTAATTAACACTGGCACAGTAAATAAAAAACATATAAAATGCAATTTGTGTGTGTAGCGACGGGTGACTATGGAGGGTGTTATAGTAAATGTTTTAATTAGCGTGCCAGCTAGCGATAGTGCCCCTCCATTGCTTCAGTGCCGAAATCCTCGGATGAGGGTGGAGGACTAGGAATATGCTATACAAGCTCTGGGTTGGTAAGTCAAGAGGAAAAGTTTATTCATTCAATCCCATTACAACCTCTGCTTGTGTCTCCTGCAAAAGCGACTGCTTTTCCCTGGCACCAAGGGATAACATGAGGGAGAGGCTGAAATGCATTTTACAGTGCAGCAGTGAGAGTTTTGAAAATTTAATTCTGTGTATCGACTAAGATCGTGGCTTGCTTTTACAGAAGCAATTCAAAACGAACATCAAACAGATTATATAGAACACCATATTTATATAAGAAAGAGTCTTGCGGCACCTTAAAGCCTAACAAATGCATTTCAGCTTAAACTTCTGTGGACATTGTCCACTTCATCACTGTTAGGCTTTAAGGTGCCACAATAATTTTCCTTGTTGTTTTTCCTGCCACAGATGGACATGGGTCATTCTCTGGAAAAGCCATTTCCATATGCAGCTAACATGCTGTGACTCTGCCCTCCTGTCAGCTGCCGCAGCTTCCAATCCTTTATCCAAAGAGTCATAATCTACCTTCTCCGTCTGGGTTGCAGACTGACATTCCCTCCCTCTGTGCCAAGCACAGCCATGATTACGGCAGAGGTGAGTGCTCCAACGGACTGTGTTTCCATAACATGGCAGCTTGTATGCCTCGGTTCTCCCCAGAACTGTTGAACACCAGCAGCTTCGGGGGACAGAATCTGCAGGGGAGGATTCCCTGTAGGATGCCAGGTAGCTCGATCCTGACCATGATAAACCGAGCTATGAGCGTCTGGCCCAACCCCACTGCAGAGGAACAAAGCATCCTGTTGGAGGAATAATTCTGTGGATGACCTAAAGGTACAGGTAGGCATATTTTGGAGAGAACATTCCTTCAAGAACTGAAACCCCAAGCCATGAAGCATAGGCCAAAACCAGCCCTTTAAAATGAGCCTGGAAACAAACTGGGGGCCAAAGGATGTGAGAAAGGGTTGGCACAATGCAATCATAATGCCAACCACATTTTGTACTGGCTGAAGATTTCCGCTCATCTTCAAAGTCAGCACAGGTCAACACATGGCAATGATCCAGCTGGGAGATGGCTTGGGTGTGAATAACTGCAGCTAGGCTGGCCACCCCAGGTAGGGCTAAGCCGCCTGAGCCTCTAGGGATGGCCGCGGATAGGGACCACCACCAAGCGATGTGCGCAGTCTTTCCAGGGCCAGGGCCACCTGCTCTTCAGTGGGGTAAACCCACCCACTAGCAGTGCCTTGACAGAGCTTCAGTTTGCTAGGCAGCATCCGGCCTATCACTATAACCAGGCGCCAGCCTGTCTCCTCCACTGCCCCTGCCCCAGAAGAGCAGCAGAAGGAGAAGCAGAGCTGCATGTCATCTGCATGCTGACAACTCACTCCCTATTCGCAAATGACCAGGCTGAGCAGTTCCATGTAGATGTTAATCAGCATGGGGAACAAGAGATAAGTAGTCAAAGAGGACATGCTATAGAAGCAGGATGGCCAGATAAGCAGATAAGAACGCAGACAGGGAAACAGTCATCCGGAAACTCAACACAATCCCATTTTGGCATATTGCAGATGCAGAAAGCTGCTTTTCCCAGGTACAGCGTACAAAGCTACTGAGTTAGGAAGAACAACAAAGTCTCATGCCACCTTAAAGAGTACCATGTTTATTCTGGACTATATGCTTTGAATGGGCCCAGAGAAGAAAGTATTAAATGTAGGAGTTCTAACTGGGAAGCATCACTGCCCAGGTTTTGAAGAAAAGCCAAAAAACCCAAAACAGATGCAGAAGGTCAGTAATTCCCTGCAATCCAAGAAACAGCACAGATACAGTTCCCATTGCCTCTCTCTTGGTCATCTTATCAGAACCAGAGCGCCACTAGCTTTACTTCTTTAATTAAACAAAACATATTAGTTCAGATAGTCCTGCCTAGACCAGTCCAAGGACTTTTCATATATGTTTAGCACATCAATACAGATATACTGAGATTTTGGCCTCTCACACAGAAAAGTGATGAGCAGACCAGACCAATGAAAGGGACATCTAGAAAATGATTACATTTCATAAATAGACTAGGTTCTCCATAGTGTGACACATAATATTCCATAAAAGAATATGTAATGTGAAATATTTCATGGAGAGCCAGTGGTGGTGCTTAACATGAATGGAGATTCCCAAGTTCAAAGCTCAGCTCAGCCATAATGCTCACTAGGTGACTTTGGCCTAGTTATTCTTTCCCACCCCAAATTCCCTCATGTTTGAGGACAAAATAGAGCAAACTGCCACGAGGAAAAAAATTGGGCATTCTGCTATTAATTTCTTGGAAGGAAGGCAAGATTGCAATGCAGAGTTGGTTTAATGCCATCTTCAGGTGCTGTACCCTTCCAGGGAGACACAATTCCTTCATCAAGATGAATAAAGGATTTTGCTCTCTGATATCCAGTAGAGAGAAATGAGTGAGGAAGCATTATTGTGTTCTTCTATTAAGGGAAAGGGCCCATGGGCCAGCAATCTGTGCATACAGACAGGTGGGAGAGATAAGATGCCCCCTTTGGCCAAGGTCATCTTCTGTGATCCCAGGAATGCTGGCTGAGAATGAGAGGAGTTACAATGCAGTTGGAGGGGCCCAGCATGGGAAAGGCTGTTCTGGAATATCACAACTACAGAGGGCTTAGAGGGATCGTAAAGGCAGAGGTGGTCAGCCATCATAACCGGAGTTCTCCAAACAAGAAAACACACACAGAGTCACAGAACCTCTACATGGGGCTGCCCTTGAAGACAGTATGGATACTTCAGTTGGTCCAGAACAGGGCAGCCAGACTTTTGATGGAGACCAGGAGATACATAACACCAGTCCTATATTGTCTGCACTGGCTACCAACTGAAATCCAGGCCCAATTAAGCTGCTAATGATGACGTAAAAGCCCTCAACGGTTTAGGGCCTGGGTATCTGAAGGAGCATCTCCTTCCATATACACCTGCCATGTCTGAGCTCCTTCACTGGGAGCCCTCTTTGAAGGAAATCAGAAGAGCGGCTACCTGGAGAAGGGCCTTTTCTGAAGTAGCACCCTGGCTCTGGAACCTGCTTTCCAGAGAGGTGTGCTGACACATTATTCATTTCAGTGCCAGGCCAAACCCTTTTTATTTTCCCTGTATTTTAAGCATTAACTGTGGTTTTTAATATTGGTTTTACTGGATATTCATATTATATTTTGTATGCTGTCACTACCCTCTTTTGAATTGCCAACTTGAGAAGTTTGTATAGGACAGAACAGAAATGCCCCAAATAAATAAATAAAGTGGGAAACATATCTCCATGTGACACTCCCATATCCTTGTCATATACCTGTGAAGATTAGGACCAAATGGGTGGATCTAATCATGTGGGAGCAAGAGCTTTGGACATATAGGTGGAAAATTCCTGTACGAAGTTCTGCAACCACAGGATTCCAGTATTCAAACATACTGCAATGGCATAATGCCGTATTTCAGGAAAAACTGCCTTTAAGAGTAAAGAGGCTTTAACTTTTCCAGCTGGGGTGCTTGCATTCCTTGACATGGATGGCCACTTCTGAGAATAAATAGCATGATATAACAATTAAGTCTTCTACTGAGTTCAACCACTAGATCAAGCAACCCATGTAAGGGAAGGGGCATTTATTTATTTATTAGGATATTCTTATCCTGCCCAATATGTGTTGTCTCTGGATGGCTTACAATATAATAAACACTAATAAATACATCAAACCATGATGAGATAAAATGTGATTGAGGATCTATCACTAAAAATATAATTAAAATATTTAAACTTTAAAATATTGGGTAAATAATTCCTGTAGATGAAGCTGGAAAAAGGCAGAGAGAGAGTTAAAAGGCAGGGACTGTCCTTGGTGCTGAAAAGAGACAGGCACAACCCCCTGGATGGGAAGGCACTTTCCTCCCGAAACAAGATGTAAGTTTAATGAGGAAGAGCTCCGTCACGGGCTGATATACTCACGATTTTCAGGCTCATTTAATCCTACTACTTAGAATGTCTTTGTAGATAAATGTTGAATACAGCCCACACAAACTTAATGTCAAATGACCAGTGACCCAGTTCTCAAGGGACAGAAAAGCAATGGCTTTGGTCAATGGAACAAACTGGCTATCTCAGCATAGCAGAGAGAAGGGAGTTTCAAAGTTGCATAAAATACAAGAGCTGAGCCAAAACGGACATGTGCACTCATGGCGCCACTTTTGTGCTTCACACAGAGCAGTCACATTTTGGAAATTTGCAGGAGCAGGAGCTCAAAAAGTCATTAAGAAGATTGCAGAGGGCACCATTTTGCCTTTTGCTAAGGCACCTGAGCCCGTGTTCTCTGCGCTGCTATGCTGCAACGTTGGCAATGAAATTGCTGCACAACTGCGCATCTTGGTATTGGCTCAGCTGCCTTGACAATAGGAATGTAATCTGTTCCCCACCCATGGCGAGTAAGGGCAAAAGATTGGCTTCATTTGCCCTCAGTGACATTACCATACTGCCAAATCTGATTGAGGAGAGTGCATTTCCTTCATGGTCTCTGATTGGCCCAGACCACTTGGGAAAAATAATGCCGGAGCTGAATGAGGAAAAGAGACAAAAACGCAGCCCCTCTAGGGAAATAAGAATGACAAATTACTAGAAGCAGCTGCTTAAAAAGCTAGTTTGGGCCTTGTGGGGAGGAGCATTTTGCACCCCTGCCCCCCTTTGTCTCAAAAATATTTTAATATGTGCCACTATCCACTCTCAGAAACAACAATTTTCTCATACAATTCCTGATAATAGACTGTAACCGAATTCTGTACTTTTCTGTTCTTGCCAAAGAAGAGAAAGCAGCCTGCTTCCCTGTAAGCACTATCATTCAAAACATGTTTCCTTCAAAATGTATAAATTTCACATTGTTATTCAAGCATGGTAGCACCAGAATAATTAAGGTTGCATCAGGAATATAATGGGGGCTAAAACATTTAATATCTTCAAAAATACACGATCAATCTTAATGAAACTTTCTAGGGGGTTAGTTCCAAGGACTTTTCAATTTTCTAAACAGTTATGGTTTACAGCACTTGAATCTTAAGGGGCATGTGGTGGAGTTTTGAAAGATGAGAAATGTGTCCCAACTCCCTTTTAAGCATTTTTTTTGCAAAATGCTTAAAGAAAACGCTTCAGGTTTGTTTTGTAGGAGCCTTACTGCAATAGCTTAATTTACAGGGAATTTGCTTTTAGTTGATTTCAAACGGCTGACGCGGATGTCAACTATGGACATTTGTTTTCTGTGCAGAATACAGTGGAGCAAGTTCTTTAGACATTTCCTGCAAATCATTTCTTTGCCGTTCCTCTCCGAAAGGAAAGAGGCAACCACTCAATATGTAGTGGCAACTTAACAGTTGTCTTGGTTTTGCCAGCCTGGAGGAACTGGTCCCCCGTAGCCTTTGACTTGGCATTCCTGTGCTCTCACCATTGATCAGACATACGAAGAAGAAAGTGGTGGTATAAGAATGGCTACCTGACTGTGCGGTCGAAGGCAACAGAAAAGCCTCTCGGCACTCAGTCAGTTTTTAATGCAGCTACTGTAAGGCTAGTGGTTGTCCCTTCCTGCCGTCACACCATCTACAAGAGGGAAAAAGTACTACTCTCTTCCGGTTTACTGCAAATGGCATCCTAATGACTGAAGTAGCACCCAGTTGCAGAAACTGACTATTAAGTGGCAGCTGAAATGGCTGGGGATACCTTGTTCTCATGGCTTTCTCCCCCCACCCCAAGCTCCACTGCAAGGAAATAAACAGCTTAGACAACTTGCAGCCTTAAAAGAATATCTTCAAAATGAAAAACTTACAACTAATGAGTCAACGCTATTAGAATTAAATTATGCGGTTCCTAATGCTCAGCTTTAAATGTCATTGTGGATATATATGGAATTGGTCACAGGCAAGTAGTTAACTGGGTAAATGGAGCTCTCTCGCAGTTGTCTTGTCTATGGGCTGCAATCGTGCCTCGGGGCAGATCCCAGCGATGGACAGCGTCTGTGCAAGCGCATCCTTGTGTGCCTGCCCCGTGCCCGATCAAGCACAGAGGCAGAGGAGGAATGGAAGTGCTGGGGAACTTCTTGCAGCTCACACCAGCTATGCTTAGTCAACCGCTGCACTTGGGAAACTAGGATGAGCTAGATGGACTGAGATGTGCTGCCCATCCCAGGACATAGAGAACTATAACCCGCATCTCCTCCCCCTCCTCTCCTGGCCAAGCTGGGTAATAAACAGCAGCTTTCATAGTACCCTGCCCTTGCCCCAGCCTGTCATCCCCAGACCGCACATTTCACTTGGTTGGGCACAAGCCGCGGAGCTTCTAAACTGGCCAGCAACTGCAGAGGGAGATACCCTTTGTGTATGTGTACGTGTGTGTGCGTGTGTGCATGCGGACATGTGCAGAGACGCCTTTCTCTTACCATTCCGGGGCAAGGTGTGAAATGGTGCTCTTGGCCTGGAGCAGCCACATGTAATGCCTGCCTCTGGCCACCGGGAGGCCACGGCACCTCGCCTTCTCTGCACGCAGGCAGGGGATTCAATCATGCTCCTGGTGTTTTAAAAGTTCCAGCAGGAGTTTGTTTTCATCAAAATGTCAAACATTTTAAAAGCTCCTGTTTTCAGCGACAGGTTGAAAACGATCTTCCTTAAATGGTTTAGTGATTTTATGGTTCATGTCTATTGCTTTGATTGGAGGCATTCTGGTTCTCAAGCATTAATTCTATTTTATCGTACTATTTTTTGAATGTGGAGCTTGAATATCATATTGCCATACCTTTGGGCAGTTTTGGAAGTAGTAATGCTGGCCTTCCACATTCTACAAATGTTTACCTTTCTCACTGAGATGGAGCAAATATATGAGCACTGCTCACAAGGACCAGTGTGCGTAAATTTTAGCTTTAGACAAGCAACGGTATACTGATGATAGCTTTTAACATTTGTTTGGTGTCAACGATGCGCTAGGTGATGCAGAACTCTGTGCAGAGCAGGGATGGCTGCCCATGATGAGGAATCAACAGTGAGAACAAGACTTGGGGCAAAACAACATTCCAGAAGATTGTCTGACATTTGACACTTTGCATTTCATTTCTGTCCCATTCGGGTTCTTGCAGCTGTCTCTTCCTTCTGCCCTACTAGCTCCCAAGCACCCAGTCAGTGTGGATGATGATCGGAAATGCTGATGGTTGTAGTCCAAAACTTCTAGAGGACACAAGGTTGGGACAGACTGTACCACACTGATTTAAAACACCACCTTAGACCTGTCTACTCAGAAACGTTAAGTTCAGTGGGGTCCCATTAAGTTCAATGGGGTTTACTCCCAGGTAACAAGGTAAGTACAAGAGTGCAGTCTCAGTGGCCAGGTGCTGATTTAGTTCCTGCAGCTAAAATCTAATCTTTCCTCTACCCCTGTCAGGTCTGATTCGCATTTGCACAAGCATTCCTTGCACTCACAAGCCAGTTTGTGAACGGCTTCCTTCTCTAGTGCTTCCATGTAACATCAGAAAGTGCACGAGGAGCTTATTCTGGGATGGCTCACTGCACGCCCATTGATGTGGCGATGATCAAATAATGAGCGTGCGCATGTGAACTCACCCACACGAGTTCCCTGATTTGCAAAGGTACCTGGAGGCAAAGCCACAATGTGGTCGTCACTGGCAGGCTTGGGGTGACGGGTTTTCTCCTACTCAGCGAGCCACTTGACTAAATTGTGGATCCTGTCTCAAAGCACTCTCCCTGGTGACCCCCTTTCCTGCCTGCTTGCTTGCCTCATTCTCTTCTGCACATACCTGTTCGTATAATTTGCTCGCTTTGGAATGATAATCATAGCAATTCACCCACACTTTTTACCAGCACCAGGCTCTTCATTTTAAAAAAGCAACTGGAAACTACCCACATCCCCCCTTTTCAAGGGCGCTTGCCAGTTGAAACAAGAGTGACAGATTAATTTCAAGGAAACGCTTGACATCCTTTACTGCCCCTTGCCAAGTTCTTACGTTCTGGGGAACCTGCCTCTGGGAGCAAAGTGAGAAAGATGACCTCTGGCTATATACTTAACTGCCACTGATGCAGATCCACTGAAATCAGTGCAGCCACTGGGATGGGAAACAGCCATGTGAATGGGCCACACAGACTTGCCACTGTTCTAAACTCTGCTGATAACTTAATTTCAAGGGAGGGAGAACCAGATCTAGGAACAAGCTACATCAGTGCCTATTCACATGGCCGGTCAACCTACACCAGCTGCCGCCTGCTGAAAGCCTCAATCCAGCTTTTGACCCCAGACATCAGCTGCCACTCAAATGCCGGTTCTCTACAGCTTCTGACCCCATTCGGATGCCCTTGAACCTCCTCCTCATTCTTCCATCACTGATGGCTTAATCTGAGCCACGACAAGCTAACTCTGGGCTCTGGAATGGGAAAACAAAACAACAAACAAGCCTCACCTTTCTGAGAGGACAGCTAAGGGTGTCTGGGGGAGAGACACACGTGTTGCTGCCTGAGCTTGGCTGCCAGCGCCTCACCCTCCCTCAGCCACATGCATGATTCCCTTGGCCAGCCAAGTTGCCACCAGAGGCAGAAAATCGAACAAGCATCTCTTCCTGTCCCTCAGTAAAAATATGTAACAACAGCACTAGATTACTAAATGATACACTGATAATTCGCAGTCCTTTCACAACACCCCAAACCCACTGCCTTGCTTTGCATAATGATAGGCCAGACCAGACAGGCTTGACATGTAACGTCTTATTGTAGAGTTTGGTCAATTCTTGCTCTGCATTAAGTGGGTTATTCTTATAACACAGAATAGTAAAGTAGTTTTTCTAATTGTGAGGTACATTGTAGTTTAACTGGCCGAAATACAGTAGTATTCGTTGCCATTATATGTGTGGAAGCAGTGTTGATACAGAATGTTATGTCCTCCATCTCGGAAGCTCAATGAACTTTCCAATGGTTATGTACGCATTGTATATGCTAGCTGACAATGGAAAAGCAAAACCAGTGAGTTCCTAGTCCAGTGTGTGACCCAGTCTCAATCTGCTCTGTCCTTGAAGAGCTGAGCTGTTTCTCTCCCACCTACCATAGTGGGCCGCAGCTGTCCACACCGGGATCCTCAGAACGAAGAGCACTAGTGAGATGCAGAAGGCCTTGCCTTGGTGCCAGGGCTTCCGAAGGTCTTCCTTACACTCACATTCTTCTACATGGTTACTTCCCTGCTAGGCTTCTTCCCTTCTTCCCTGCCAGTCTCTCCCTACATCTCTTCATTGGTCTATTTATGTACCATATTTACATGGTTACCCCTTAGCACATGTTCTCTGCGCAGCTCATGCAATGAAGGCTAACATACACTGTCAAAAGACAATGCAATGCTTAAAACAGACCAACAACCTGACCTCACAGCTATCCTTGCTGGAGTGTCCCTGAGTGCAGTTCAAGGGCCCGCACTGTCTCTGCTGAGACAAAGTGGGACCCTCCTCCTGCAGTCCCCTCGCTTCATCTTCGTGCAGAGCAAACAGCTGACACCTGCTGCAAGCACAGTCTCACAGCCTTTAGGCAAGGAGATCAACACAGCACACACAGCAGGTCGCTGCCAGAGAGCTCACGCTGTCAGGCGTCTTCGTTGACGTTATGTCCTAATCTTGGCCTCCATTAACGAAATAGCCTTTGCTCGCCCTTCCCTTCCCTTCCCTTCCCTTCCCTTCCCTTCCCTTCCCTTCCCTCCCTTCCCTTCCCTTCCCTTCCCTTCCCTTCCCTCCCCTCCTTCTGTGAAGGCTGAACAAGTCCCTGCAATGTGCAGCCAATCCGAAGAGAAGAGAGTAGTTGTAGCAGAAAGCCAGAGCTCCGGTGAGCTCCCAGCTGTCTCCAGAGTCTTCAGCTGAGATGGCTGAAACACTGTGCAGATGAGCTGCTCCCTCAGCAGACCTCCCTCCCGCTTACCAACCTGTGCGAAATGGAGAGCGCCTTTGTCATTATCCACGATGAGTGGCGCCACTCACTTCCCCTCCTTGCGCCGCTTTCTGATGATATTTCTCCCATTCATTTCAAATATATTGCACACTGACCCCTGCTCCGCTCTCCAGGAGTGCTCACATTCCCTTGAAAGGGGAAATTGTCTCACCATTTCAAGAAATTGTGCAATCCCTTTGTCAGGGCCAAAGCATGCATCTCCCCTGCTTTAAAAAGGGCACTAATTCTTTTCTCCTGCGGCAAGCCGACTCTTCTGCTTCCCATTAAATTATGTCTGGAATCAGTGAACAACCCCAGAAAGTCTCAAGGGCAGTGAGGGCACCCTTTGACACTGTCCTGGGAAGCCCTAAAAAGAGTTGCTGTGAGCTGAGACATTTAATTGGTGTTATTTTTTCTTACTGCTATTTTTTCTCTTTGTACACAGAGGAATTCCTGTAACTATGACATTGTTTGGATGTGGGTTCTGGGCTATTTTCCAGAAATAATAGGCAAAAAAGGCATAAAACAGCGTGTCATGCTTCCTTTGCTTCCTCAATTATATTTTCAACTCTAATTTTCTTGTTCGCTTCCTAAGTTTACATTCCAGGATTTCCCCATGCAATAGGCTGCACGCTTCTCAGGGTCAACATTATATTGCTTTGGGGTTCTTATCAAGCACTGTGTAGTTATTTGCACTAGAAATTGTTACTATTAAAAACAGTTGTATTCGTGGGACCTTGAGCCCCAGAAAAATTAATATACATGGAAGAACAAGGCATCAGCAATTGATTCCTGCAATAGCCTTGTTCCTCTGACAGCTCCCTGCTGAGGAGAGGAATGAGACGGGGTCACACTAGGAATATCTTAGCTTTGCTTTTGCATTGTTAAACAGCGTATAGGATGCTCTTAAAACCACTGGTAGCATGCCAGCTGCAGCAGAAAGTTCAGCAAGGCCTCCGAGAGAGAGAAAATAAGATTCTGCATCAAACAGGCTGTGGTGGGCATACAATCTTCCTTGCTGCTTTTCGAGACTAGACGATCGCCTGGTTGATAGAAAGCAGAAGTGCAAAAATTCTCCAGGATTCCACTTTTAGTCCATCCACAACCGTCTAGAGCAGGGATGGAGGCTTTCGGCAATACTTTCCAGCTCCATTTCACACATGAAACAGCCTACCCCAACTTGATACTTTGCAGATGTGCTGGACCACAACTACCATGTTCCCCAGCCAGAATGACCATTGGGAACTGTAGCACCACACATCTGGAGGGCACCACGGTGGGAAAGGATGCTCTGGGACCTTTCACCAGATCCTTCATTGGTGAAAGAATGGAGATGCCTGCATCTTTCTGGAGATCAAAGTGCTGCTTTAACTCACTCCCTCAAAGTAAAAACGTAAACCTGCCCTACTGGGCACATGGTCACCTCCCAGGTCTCCCGGGTGCATGCAGGTATCTTTCTGATCACAGCTGACAGGCACTGGGGTATCCTCTGTAAGGATGTGCATCTTTCATTCCAGTCATGATGCTCTTCGGTCACATTAAAATTGAGTGATCCGCAGGAAAATGTGGAGTGTCTGTGCAGGAATTTATGCAGACAGCACATCAGGGGCATCAATATTAGTCAATCATCTTGACTAATGGGCAGTACAGAAATTAATTAAACAAACGAAGATTAGGGTAGCAGTGAGTTTTCAGTCATGGAAGCTAGAACATCTATGGATGAGCACCCTCTTCCTGAGCTTCCCAACAGTTTTAAAACAAGGCAAAGCAACCTTTTAAACTGTTGGGAAGCTCAGCAAGAGGGTGCTCATCTATGAAAGCGCTCCTGGCCTTTCCAATGTGCTGGCTCACCACGTGTACAGCCGCCCCATGTCGATGGTGGGGGGGGGGGGGCGGATGGGGTTCTCCCTCCCTGATTCCAGCCATGGGAACTGTTGGAAGCACCATGTCATCTTGGCCTCATGGAGTCTGGCTTTTTGACATTTGCCAACCGGGGGCTATCTCCCAATTTCTGCTGCACCTGCAATGCATATTGGATCTATTGCTTTGGCAGCTGGGTGGCCTGACTAAGATTTTTGTTACACCGCAGCCTCCTCCTAGTAATTGGTAACCCAAACATCATCTGAGCAGCCCCCTCAGTCACCCATAAACTACCCAGCACTGGGAGACGAATGACATCTCTGCCGCTCCACACCTTCTGCAGGTAAAGGCCGGTACTCTATCCCCCTTCCCAAGCATTCTTGCCTTCCTGCCAGGAGGGCCACTGGCTGACACCCCTCACCAAATGCAGGAAGGATGGCACCGGGCCCAGTTTGAATCGTCTCTCTTTGATCATCTCCATCCACCAGGAGGCTCTAGCAGGTACAAGGACCTGGCATCATTTATCGGGTTTGCTTACTCACTGCAGATCACAGCTAGACCAGGATTCCTTTGTTTTCTTCTCACTACTCTTCTTCCTTTTACTCTACTCTTGCCCTTTGATAAAGTTGCTTACTTGGATTGCTGTTCTTCAACCTTTAGGAGGTTCTTCGGACCCCTCGTGCCACTCCAGTGCCGTGTGGACCATTTTTGGTTATGCTTGCGGAGCACCAAGGCAGGCACTGAGCAAGTGGGAGGGGACTGGGGCCTTATTCATTTATTTGACTTGCATGCCGCCCCATCAGCCATACTCTCTGGGTGGCTCACGACTTATGTGCTGGCCAGCATAGAGTGAGCCGAGCTTCTTCTCCATGTGAACTACCTGATTAGCAGCGGCGGTGGTAGCAGGTAGAGAGTACAAAGGGGTGCACAGTCTGGTGTCCTACTCTGGTGAGCTGTTGTCATTGCATGGATTCCTGACAACCCCCTTTTCTGTTCCCTGAACAAGTGCTGAGAGAGGGAAGCTGCTTTTGGGAGGTAGGGCTCCCAAACTTCGATCTCCCTTTCAGCTCAGGTCTAGTCAATACCTCAGGAATGTGGGAGTATAATAGTGGGAACACACTCAACAAATCTCTCTCATGCATGCTGAATTCAAGACAGTATATATCTTCTACTTGAGCATATGATGCCCAGATTCTGCCCATCTGTTTATCCTTCCTTCCTTCTTTCCTTCCTTCATTTGTTTTTAACTAGGACTGGACAGAAGAGCAGCCAAGCAGATCCTCGCAGTTTTGAGCGCCTCTGCTTTCCCACTGTTGCATTTAGTATGCAGAACAGCAAGAGGGCTTCCTGACAACAAGGTATGAAGATAATGGATGAGATCTCCCAGTTAACAAAGCAAGTTTCACCAGGAGTCAGTGCAAGGACCACTGGGCACGTTAAGATAATATGGTGTATTTGAAGCTTGATAAAGCATATAATACAAATTCTCAGGAGATCTTCTCAAAGTTAATTCAGGCTGGCCTAATACAGCAGCATCATGTGAAATGCAAAACCCTATCATCTTACTGTGATGCATCAAAGCAATGCACAAACTTTGGTCGGTGACAGAGCTTGCTGGGATCATTGGGGGTTCAGCCTGATATGATAATGGCTGCATTAGTAAACCTGCTGATAAGTTATACTTAAAGAACACCAGCAATTTAGGAGAAGCTACAAACACGAATCGTGCTGGAAAAGCAATAGAAAAGGATATGGGGAGTAATAGAGCAAACTTGATTGCCAGACCATCATTTCAGCAAAAAGAATTGAGCTTGCCCCAGAAAGATAATTCCTACAGTTTGGAGCAAGACACCATTCAGTCTGGTGCTGCATGGACAAATACTAGTCATACCAATGTAGTCAAGGTCCCTTAATATGTGAATGCATTGAACTTTTAAACCTCCTTCTCATAGTCTTCCTCCCTTTTTACACACTGCTCTCATTTGTTACTGGCCGCCTCCTAACTGGGCCAGTGCCCTCTTGTGGAAGGGTCCTGGGGTGCTTCTCAAGGATGAGCTCCAGCAACCGAGGCTCCTTGCAGAACACCTCCCTGGTTTCTCAGTCTCATTCTCTCCAGGGCTCCAAATCTCATGCTCACAATGCTGCTTCAGAAGTTCCACAATGCCACTTATTTATGCATTATGTTCATATCCTGCCTTTATTCCTGCAAGGAACCCAAGATGGTTTACACAGTCCTCTTCTTTTCCATTTAAACCTCACAACAACAGCCCTGTGAGAGTCAGTGACTGGCTGAGTGGGAGCCAGAATCTAAAGCTCCCCAGTCCTGGGCCAGCACTCTAACCACTGTGCCACACAGCCTATCTGTACAGCTGATACTGCAGCCACAGATCCATGGCATCCCTTGAAATTATCCAAACCATCCTTCAGCTCTGTAGTCAGGGTGGGGCCAGTGAGTGCACTGCCCCACCTACAGCAGTTCTTTGCCCCACTTAGGACTCCAGGAGATTGAATCATTTATTTTTAATGGATGACATTTCAGGCTGGGCAGGGAACCTCTTTCTACCTGATGGCTGGATTCAGTTTTTGAGAAGCACCTGCTTTCAGGCCTACTTTCTGATTTCCCCCTAAATATGTGAGGTCTTTTCAGGGTCTCTGGACAGAAAGTTCCATACAGAAACCAGCAAAACTTTTTAAATTGTTTTCTACAATTAGGTTCCAATTACTGAGTTAGTCCTTGACATTGCAACCCATTAAAAAGGACCCAGTAGCTTCATTCTTATCCCGGTCTGCATCCTTTCTAAGGGACAGTTTATATCGTGGGTGATTTTGTGGTGACCTTAACAGAGGTGTGAGCAAGCAGAGGTCTTCAAGCCAATTTCATGCAAGCCTCGGTCTCATTTCAAGGGCCCTGTACCTGTGATGGGTTTAGACCTCAGCAAGAGCAAGCTCTCCTTTCTGTGGCAGCCTGCAGGACAGGAAGGAAGAAGGAGAGGGAGGAAAAGGGCCAGCAGAAAGGGAGGAGGGTTCATCCAGCCACTCTGGGCTATGATCCTGCTCCCTGCTGGCTCTGCATGCCCTTGGTTGCCTCCAGGGTAGAATGCTGCCCTGCCTTGCTGTGAAGTGGCTGATTTGTCATGCAAATTGCTCCCATATGCAGAGAAAGTCCATGTGGTCAGGCAAGGCTTCCTAGTTTTGGAATGCCTATCTGATCAGCAGTTCCATGCGGTGGAGGGAAGATGGAGACAAGCCCTCATTCAAAAGTGTTTCGAAACAGTGGCTTCCAGATGAGCTGGTCTCTCAAGCAAAATCCAGTCCCCTTATTATCCTCCATGTTGTTGTTTTTGCTGTTGCTATGATTATTACTATATAAAGAGGCTATACATTCCCGGGAGGAGTTAACCTGCAACTTGATTGTGTTCCGTGATTTATGTGGGCTTGGCAGGGCAAAAGTGTGCGCTCCATATGAGGAACAGGAGGCTGGAAATCATGAATATTTCATCCTGCTCTCCCACCCTGAGCTCTCCTCCCCCCAATCTCATGATCTGCTTCATTAGCTGCTCGGCCTGGACGAGATAGGTAATAAAACTAATTGCCATTTCTAATCCACTGATGTCAGTGCAGTGAAATTATTCCACTGATGTGGTTCTCCACTTCCATACATTTATGTCGGTAACAAGTCTATATAGGGCCGTGCTGGAATGTGTTGTTAAAAGAAACAGTGTTGGTTAGGCAGGCAGGGAGGAGCACTGTGAGACCTCAACAAGAGCGAGAGAGGGATGGTGCACCATTGTGGTAGTTTTGTGTGGCGAAGTCCATTTGCACTCTATTCAAGAGAGAGCTGCCTCCCAAGAGTCAACAATCAAACCCTTAGAACATCTCTCATCAGCAGACAGACTTTCAAATTCAAGTGAACTCTTATAAGGAGATGAGTTTGACTCAGGCAAGGTTAACTCCGTGTCTCTTACAATTGCTGAGTTAGATGGAATTAGGTTCTTTACACAACAATATTAACTTGAGTTTCAAATAGAAACACACCTTTCCAGGCTTATAGTCTGCCTGAAAGGCAATAAAAGTTAAGCTTCTATGTCACTTTTGATTAGGTTCCTAAGTGACTTAATGGAGAATTTTTCTACGCATATTAAGGTTCTCAAAGCTAGCATGTCCTGGAGACTTAACAATCTTGATATTAAAGCAGTCATTAAAGGGAGACCAAGAGTGGTACTTCCTAGTGTTAAGCGAACAGGGCAGGGAGGGGGGATTTGAGCTCTCCTCCCCCCACGGTTGGAAGAAAGTGAGGCAGGAGGTGGGATGTGAGCTCACTGGCCATTTGTACACAGAGAGGCTTTGCGGCAGAGCTGGCATGGCACGGGGGCCACCTCAGCAGTGGACAGCCAGGGCCATCACTGCTGCCTGCGCCCATTTGTCCCACTGGCCTGCCCTGTGCCTGAACAGCAGCAGCAGCAGCAGCAGCAGCAGCAGCAGCAGCAGCAGCAGCAGCAGGACTGCAGAAACACAACCAATGCAAATGAGGCTCGGGCTGCTGGCCAGGCTGGGGGGAAAGGGCCGCGGAGCCCTCCGTGCAGATTCCCCCATGTACACGAGCAACACTGTGGGCCAGCTGATCCCAGCACGCAGTGTGAATAGGTGCAAGCACGCACGGGCTCGCGGAACAGGCCTGGAATTAGCCAGAATCGTTTTATCACGATTTCATGAATGAACATGACGAATGCACGGCCTTGTCTCCATTCAAGGGGTCACTCAGAAAGGGGGACTGCCCTCTGCATGGACTACACGCCTTTCACATATGTGATATATGGCAGTCTTCCCCAGGCCGCTGCCCTCCAGAAGTGCCAAATGCCCAGCATTCCTGAGCCTTGGCTGTGGCTAAAGGGAACTGAAGTCCAAAACATCTGCAGAGCATCAGCTTTATATACAGGTTCGGTGCCTTAAGAAAAGCTACAGCTGCTCCTTTGCACATTTTCTTCCCCTTGAGGGCTCTGGGGGATGCTGGCATTTGCTATCCCGATTCTTGCCCTGCTTTCATGGCCATACCTACTGTGCCATGAAGAATGCTAATGGAAAGTTGCTTTCAAACATTTGAGTAGACAGTTGGTCTTTCAGAGTACATTTTGACACAACTTTCAAAGAGCCTCTTTCACCTGCCTGCAAAGCTCCCTCCAACTCAAGATCATGCAGAGACAGACAAATCCTTTGCCGGCCCCCAGTTGCCACGCAGGACAAGAGCAGCTTTCTCCTGCCACCTTCTCATGGCAATACCAAGACAATCCTTAGAGGGCAACAAGGAATTCAAAGTTCCCAGGGAAGACTCAAGGCCTGGCAATATCTGTTTCAGAGCTAATGAGGAGGCCTGGGTTTTCTCCCCACTGATGAGTCACACAGGGACAAAGCACTAATTGAGCTGGGAACAGGCAGCGGCACTAAGTGGTTCTGAAAACACCTCAGGCCGGCTCCCAGAGGTTGCTCCATCTGTCGGAAGCGTTTACACTGTGAAGGTTTTCCAGCGCGGAAAAACACAGTGATGGGTGAGGCAGGATGGAGTGCTTCAGCTCTCAAGTGCGCGTGAGATTTTAGGGCCCTAATGACCCCAACAAATCTCCTTTCCATACCCATGTGCATGGCAATCCACATCTTTCAATTGTTAGAAACTGCCAGATGGTAGGATGCGAGTGGTGGGGGACTACATGACTGTCTATTATCTTTCCTCACTAAAAAGCAAAAAATAAAAAAGGCAGCACACGGCCTGAAATTCCTTGGATGAGATGTCTCATGCTACCACCTGTAGGTGGAATCAGTCCTCTGCTTCCTTTTTTAATTTTATTTTTTTGCCTTCTCCTCTGGTCCAAGAGCTGAACTGTATCTGTTCTCTCTGTGATAGGCTGCTTACTTCACAGTTACTCCTCAAATGTGACTAGCAGCAGATAGAAACGCAGTGTAAGCAACACAGACCGATACTGCACCAGCAGAAACCAGATTACCTGTCCTGCAAATTATGCATATAATAAACTGTTCTGGGAGTGAGCATTTACTAAGGCAAGTTTCGTGCATTTCATTCCAAGGAAAGAAGCAAACATCACAGGGAACGAACAGGACAAGAGCAAAATAGCTTCTCAGATACACAGTCTTCATGGCAAGTCATCAACCCTGCACTGTGATACACCGGAGAGGCATTCTCAATACAGGGCTAGGCAAAATTGCTGCACCCCATCTAAATTAGAATGGCAATTTCACCTTTAAAGACCCAGAAAGAGACTGTTTTTCAAACAACTGCCCAGGCCGAAGCTATACTTGGAAACAGGGAAGGAAGGTTCAGCACAAGAATGTTAAAGGCAGAGGGAGATCAGCATCAGCTCTTCAAGATGCACACGGGCACAAGATCACTTAGGGGTGTGCAGCCCATCGTAAAAGTACCGCAGGTAACAGCGCCAGGATAGAAACCAATGGGTGGTTTGGTGCAGTGTCCCTCACAGTCCAGCGTAGGCCCTGTAGCAGCAGCAATTGTTGCTGTTGTTGTTTTCAGGGCTCTGAGAAACAGACCTTCACAAGACCACCAGCATTTGCTTGCAGACCCTCAATCAGACCCTCAATCAGCATCCACCCCCTTGGTCCTCTCCAGATGGGTCAAGCCGTAGGTCTCTTTATCCATAACCAGTTTTGAAACACGTGGGTTTTGGCAACACTGAGCTCAAGATCTGGCATTTGGTCCAGGCCTTTCTTCCTCCTCTGGCAGATATATTAGCAAGTTGCCCACTCCCCACTGCGGCCAACACCAAGCTAAAGCTTAAACAGCGCACTAGTGCCAGAAGTCTTCTGCTTCCCTACATGTGCAGCTACTGGGGCTATAGAGAGCTCTTTGCTCTCCTCTTGTTGCCATAGGGAAGCTCCGCCTTCCTTATCTGTAGCTTCTAAGTACCAGGATCAGCTCTAAATAGTCTTCTGGCTTCAAAGCTGTACTGCCAGCAAAGCTGAGACGCCACAGCACAATTAGAGGAATGGCTGGGGTCCTTTGGCGGGGTTAGCAGGCCGCACGGGCCCCCAGCCAAGCTGCATTTCCCCTGGGCCTCCAGCCTGAACTCGCTCATGCAAGAACTTGCTGCAGGGAAGCACCACCGCTCGCTCCGCTCGCCCTACTACCCCAGATCACTCAAGCCTGGGCCCAAACTAGCTTGGCTTCTTGGTGACCTTCCAATGGTGTTGGAATTGGGTGGGGAAAGGAGCAGATCTGATTAGGCTTGGTTAAAGATTTCCATCCTCAAGTGCATATGAATACAATTCCTGTACCTGTGTAATATGGGAAATTTGGACCGTTCACCTACGGAGTTGCCTTCAGTCTTAAAATGAAAAGCTCTGCAAAAAGGGGGAACTCACAGCCTTTGTAGATGTCTGTAGGTATCTGCACAGCAGCATACGAGTAGTTGACCTTAGTTTTAAAGTTGTCATCGTCGGTGAAGTCCAGCTTCAAGGAGTTGGATTTCTCCCTTTCGATTTCTTCACCCTCTGGATCATCCTGGGGAAAGAAAAAGAGACATGCCATAAAAATCCTGATCACTTTCTACAGAAGAGGCAGTGAGGCTCTATGGCAGGTAAGATGCAGTTGCCGAAATTAAGCAGGACCAAGGGAGAAGCAGGCCCCATACAGGGCACCAGAGGTACCGGGCTGCTACGGGCAGGTACACGGTTGGCCACCATGGACCAATCGGCAGCCACGTGGCTCACCCAACCACTTTAAGTGCGCATGTTGCCTTGCAGCTCCTCCCAGTAAGAACCAGGAGCTTCCTCCCTCCTGATCATTGCGGAGTGGTGGTCACTGCGTAGTAGGACTGGGTAGAAGGCCTCTAGATATTGCAGACTTCAACTCTCAGCATTGGCCATACCGCCAGGTACAGATGTGCATTCTGTGTGGAAAATCTGCCAGAACCCCTGGGCTTGGCTTCCAGACTCCAGGTCGCTTTGCAGTGGCCCTGAGTCCAAGTACATGGTGAACGTGCCCAGGGTTTGGGGGTGGGGGAGCTAGCCAGGAACTGAGCCCCACTCCCTGTGCAAGAAGCACCATTCCTCCACATCTGCTGCTGCAGCTGGCAGTAGTGAATGGGGAAGAAGGCTGGCTGCCGGGAATCGCATCTGGGCGAGGTTGCTGGTTGTACAACTGGGAGTCAGCAAGCATTTGCCATTTGCAGGCTTCCGCCTGGCTCAGCTCGCTTTGTAGGACCAGGCCAAGTGTGAGAGAAATTCTGTGGGTTCTGGAGGGGTGGATTAAAAAGGGTTCATCCCAACCATGCTGGCAGAGGCTTCTGGATTCTGCCCATCCCTGTTGTATAATACCTGCCATTCTGTTCCACTAGCTGCTGTTTCTGGCATGTACATGAGTCATGCTGGTGTTTCTAGACAACTCCCACCCCAGTTGGTTCCGGGCATCTTGGACATGTACACAGATCAGCAATTCCATTTGAACCTGTTTGACGGATGGGAGGATCCACCATAAATTCTCCTTAATGTGGTCAGTATTCCCGAGTACGCCAGTAGGTAGCCTTCTAGTGGGAGTCAATGGATCTCTAGGAAACTCTTTCTTCTCACAACAGTTGTGAGAAAAGGTGTGCAAGGTGATCCACACCACCACCACCAAAACAATAACAACAATAGGACCTGACGCTAAGAGACAATGCCTGGGTTCCTATAACAGTTGAAGCCTGGGGTGCTGTCCTCCCTGTTCCCAACCTCTGCAGGGTGGCTACAAAGCCGCCCCGTGAAGCGACGGCTTGCTCAGAGGACGCTTAACCCTCTGTGGCTTCCTACGTTGTCCAAACCTGGATGACATGCTAAGCTGTGGGCAAACCTCGCAACAAGAGAGTCGCTTGGGGAGAGCGGCAGAAAGCCCTGCTGCTCTGGCCATGTGGACCAGGGCTGGGGTCCTCTGTCACTGGGCTAGTCAGGGAGAAGCTGTGGGCGTCTGCAGCCATCTCTTCTTCCTCTCGCTCCTCCTCTGCTGCCCCTGTGCACTGCGCGCTGCCTTCCCAAGCCCTGGAATGTGGCTGAGCAGCAGCGGCGCCTGGCAATGCGAAGGAGCAAGCTGCCTCGTGCTGAGCTTCCCGCTGGGGAAATCCAGTGTGAGGCAGGGCATCCCACTGCCTGGGACACTGTGGCAGCTGCCCCACAGTGCTGCTGGGGCACTTTGGGGCAGCTGTCTTCCCTGCTCCATTCTCCCCAGTGCTCACCTGGCGTCCCATGGGGTGCTGGCAGCAGGATGGAGGGGAAAAGAGATGCTTTGGCACCCCGACTGTGGGTGAGGCCCAGGCTAACCTTAAGCTCAGAGTGGCTACATGGTGTCAGGCAAACTCACCCAGTGGCTTGCCCAGAATGCACTTGGCTGCATTGGGTTTGAGGTAGACACATTCAACTCATAGTTCAGGCTCTTTAATCACGATATAATGCAGCAGGGGTAGAGTGTTTTGTCACAGCCCATGGTCCTGCCCCTTCCCCCAGGGAGTGTGTTGCTGAGAAACTGGGATGTTTATTCCCGAGCCCTCCTCAGGTAAACTCCATAGCAACAGCAGGAACGGCAGGAGCCATGGCTAGAAAGCGCTGGGACTGGAATAGCTGCAGATCTGCTGCATCAGGCAGAGGTGGCTTGCAAAGCAAACTGGTTGAGAAGATGCTGATTCCGGAGCTCATTTCGTGGCTCTGTTTAACCTTGCCTCTCTGTTTTCAGCATCTCGGCAGGTATTAAATCAGACAAAACCCCCTTGAAAATCAATTAGCAGCAAAAGGCGACTATCAAAGAACAAATTAAAACGGAGTGGAGCTTAGTGCTCTGTCAATAAGCAATGCAAACAATATTTAATTATGGCAGAGAGAGAGATGGAAAACTCCCCGCTGCTGAGATGGGAATATGAGCCTGCTCTCCCACACCCAGTTCTCTCCCCGCTCCCTTGTACAGACTGCCACAGCTCTGGCAGTCGAACTGAGAGAAGGGCTCATTTCTTCTCGAGAAGGAGATTTAATCTGTCTGCAGATGCAAAACATGTTTCCCTCCTGCGGCTTCAGAACAGAGACATCTCAGTTGTCCGGTACAGGGAGGGAGGGGTGCCGTTGGGAACATGAGGATTGCCAAGTGTGGCCCCCTCTTTTCCGGGATGTTCATCTCTCTGAGCAAAAGCCTTCAGGGGGGAAAGTGGTTTGTGGGAGGAACTCCCATAGAAAAGCATCCAGTGGTGGAGATGCTCAGCACCTCTTCTCCGGCCAGCTCTCCACCAAACAGCTTCTGAACTTGTGATCTCCGTAAACCAGGGTGAGCAATGCGTGCCCTTCCAGATGTTTTATCCTACAACCCCCATCAGTCCCAACCAGTATAGTCAATGATGAGGCATTATCAGGGTTGTAGGACAAAGCATCTGAGGGTCACAGATGGCCCACCCTACCAACACTGGCATTTCATTTACACTTGTTAGGTGTGACGGAGGCAGGGATGGCTCTACAAGTAATTCAGTAACTCCATACAAAGACAGGTGCTCAAGCCCGGGGTGGGCCAGTGAGCACCTTGGCAGCCTGACTCGGTGGGTTGCAAGCTGTTGCATAACTTGCTTCAAGAAGCCACGTTAGTAAAGGTTCTCTTTCACATCTCCTTAACAATGCACAGGGAGACTGCCCTGTATTTCAAAGAGGGTATTTCAAAGGCCTGCTGACCTTTCTAATGTTAAGACGGACCGCGTCTCACAATATTGTACAGGGGAAGTGTCCTTTTATCTTTTTATGATTTAATGCATCTGGAAATACTGGAGTGTAATGCAGGATGAGAAGAGGGGGAGGAGAAGTAGCAGCAGCAGCTGCTACAGCAGCGATAGCAGCACAAACTCGTCCATTAGCACCGGATAGTTCAATGGTATCCCTTGTGCCCACCCGCAGTTATTTTTCCATCTTGGAGAATGCCCTTACCTGGGATTGCATGCATACCTGCAAACCCTTCTATGAACCTGGGGCGTTCATGAAGAAGGCCACTGTGGCACATGCAGAGGCACAACTGAGGTTTGCTCCTTTGCGACTCCCCTGTCCTCCGGCTGGGACCCAGCCAGCTGGAGGAGAGCTGTGATGGCAGCCATGGCTACCCTGGCATCCAGCAGGTGGCGCCTGGGACTGAGAGCCCGTTCGGGAGGATGCAGGAAGAGCCTGGCCCAGGAACAGGGGAAAGGTGTGAGCGGAGATCAAACTCTGGCCTCAGTGGGCCTGTGGCAAGGCACATCTGGTTTGGTCTAGTGCTTGTGATTGTCTACATGGGCTCCTGCTGGGAATGAAAGGGAGAGCTATTCTTGGCATAAATGCCGAGGTCGGGTGGATATGGACTCATTATTTGTTGTAAGCCATCCTGAGACAATTGTTGTAAAGGATGGCATATAAATGGTATAAACAAACAAACAAACAAACAAACCAGGTGAGGAGGGGTCCTGGAAACTAGGAAGCTCGGATGTTGAAATGGAAGAAGTGGAGGGGCTTGTCTCAAGGGCACCTTGCAAGCTGTTCAAGTGGATGCTGAGCACAGTCCGGATTTACAGCTGCAGGGAGGGAGAGTGGGAGAAGAACTCCTGCAACCAGCTGAGCCTGGCACGACTCTTGATCCCATGGTGCAGTGCTGGGAGAGAAGGGCTGACCAGCTAGAGAGGAGATGGACAGAAAAGAGAGGCTTGCCCACTTCCAAAAAAGACATTCCAGAGGGAACGGACCCAGGGATACTCAAACGGAGAACCCAGGAAGTTGTTGTTAGATTAGGTTCAATGAATCACTCTGTGCAGGCTCAGAGACTCATTCTTTCTTGGATGTGCTTATTGGAAGTGCACTGGATAATAAAGAGGTTTTGCCAAAGAACAGTCTGCATTTTGGAGAGTATGAAGGGGGGACCTAGCTTGTGACAGCTTGATCCCAGGATCATGGCTTCCATGGTTCTGGTATGCAACTACTAGTAAAATAAAGAGCCACTCCAGACTCATAAAGAAGGAGCAGGCAACGCAAGCAGGGAATGATGCACTTTGGAATTGAATTCCAGATGTCGTGGCTGCAGGGACACATGCCAATAGCAGGAGGACTGCGCAGTGAGTCTGGAAAGCACAACAACACTGAAACCACTTGGTCGGCTGTCAGGGAGATCATAGTAGAATACTATGGACTGTGGTAACCATGCAGGATTGCTTGTCATGTTGCGTGAGCCCAACTCCCTGTCAAATTATCCAAGTGTGAATGTGCCCATTGACAGAAAACCGTTTCCCTGATTCCGATAAAAAATAGTGCTCCCCTCTGAATCTGGGCCACTCATTCCTCTCATTTCAGGTCTGCCTCCTCCTTCCCATTTCACTTCCCAGTGTCTCTGGACATGGGCTAAGGATCCTGAAAATGCAAGTAGGCAGGTGAGTCTCCTGGAACATCTGTCAGCTTGTTGTCACCTTCAAACAGTTCCAAAATGAATGTCTTCCTCTTCCAAAAGCGCTGCTCCCGCCCTAGCATATGGCGTTTAACAAAGGGCCCACTTGCTGTATTCTTTAAAAGGGCATTTACTCATCTGCCTGGGTGCAACAGTAAGGCCTGAAGGACTAGTTTTACCTCCACGGCCTCTGAAAAGGTAGGTGTTACATTTCCTCCCAGTCTTCTGGTATAGATGCTGAGTTTAGTGAGAAGGTTATATACTGCAGTTAGTTGTTTTGCAATTTCATATCTGAGTTCCTTCAGAGCTCTCAGATGAATGCCATCTGGTCCTAGTGACATATTACTCTTTCATTTGCTATAAAATGCTTCTTCTGACACAGCAATTTATGACAATTTCTTTGCTGCTGGTATCTCCCTGATGTCATCTGCAGTGAAGATTGATGCAGGATTTCCTGTACCAGAGGTTCTCAGTATTGACCATAACTTTCTTTAATATGCTTTTACTCTGTAATGGTCTAATGGCTTCAGCCAATTTTGAGCAGACTTTGGTTTTGATCTACCTTGGGAAGCGTGATGGGAGAAAGCATATGGGTTTCTGGTAGCAGCCTTGAAATGTGCTTGGCCTTTCCTGGTCCTTACTAGTGACACACATTTGCAACAGTTTGCCCTTGCAACAGAGGGCAATCCTAGGGGATCGTTGCTTGATTCTCAAAGGGGCTGAGACCAGGGCCCTCGGCCTATGCTATGCCCAGCTGGCAAGAGCCTGGCAGTGCAGGAAGAGGAGGCAAAAACACCTCCTGTCTCTCCTTCTCTTCACATGCACAGCTGGACGGGTTGGGAAGCTCATCTGGCTGACTTGCCATTTTGTGGACAAGAGAGGAGTTGGGGATGCTTGAGACTCCTGCAAATCTGTGCTCACCAGCTACCTCATTCCCCTCTCTCTGCCTTCCCTTGCAACGATACAGCTGCAAGGTTTTTAAACAGGCCTTCCACAGGGGTTGGGGCTGTGGTGCAGGGAGAGCCCCACAATCAGATCTCTGCCTTTGCGGCTGCTGCTAAGATGAGCCCTGCCACACCAGAGCGCCGAGTGCCACGTTCCCCTCACTCCGTGGCCAGCCCCAGGCAGGGCACGAGGGCAGTGGCACCCTCCTGCCCACGTCCTCCAGCAGCTGGTGTGCACAGGCATAGCAGCTCTGGCACGGCGGTCGCACACGGCCGTCCGGTTTAGGCTGTATCTCTATCTATCATTGCAGATGAGATCTGCACCATCCACAGGCTCCCCAGACACTGCCGGGGAGCCATCGGATTACTCTCTTAGTCATTCATCCTTATGTATGAAGTCTCTTCTAAAACATGAGCTCACCAGCCTATGGCAGCCACATTTCACTACAGTTGCTTCTTGCCGAAATTCTTCCGGACTGTTTACAGGCATCTTTGAAATTGGAGGCGAGTGCTTATTTAGGTGTTGGGTTGCATGTATTTGTACCGTTCCTTCACAGCATGTAATCATCGTGCCTCTGAAATGGCTCCTTTTCAGTGTTTACCTCTTGTGGCATGCAAGCTTTTGGAGAATGTATTGGAGAAGGCTTTTATCTGTGACACTGAAGGCTAGAAATATTTTCTGCACAATTAATAGCCAAAAATTCCCTAGTGAAAGGGTCCTTCTGCACATCAAAAATGGAGATGCCATCTGCAGATGACCTACACGTCTCAGCTATACTAGCTAGAATTTTAAGAAAGCGACTAAAATGATAACCTATGGCAGAGTGGGGAGGGATTACTGTATGTAAGCTTGTTTTCTGCTTTTGCTCAGCAGTTGATAGTGTTAAGATTTGGACTGAAGAAATATAGTGGGACAGTGTTTGTATATCAATTACTTCTTTTGAAGTAATCCTCAAAAAACCCGGGGAGAAAACTTCAATTCTTGACAGAACATCTGCAAGCTTTCATCTGCACCTACCCTGTTCTGGGACATACATTAAAAAATCTTGCTACAGGACCTGAGGAATAGAAAAGAACATGAATTTTACTTGCCTCTTTGTTTTCAGTACTTTCATGCTTTACTATTACATGTGTAAAACTGGAATCATGAGGACTAGAAACATAGTGGTGGGGATTACTGGGACTTTACGAAATGCTAATGACTACTGGATCAGAAGGGGCATCCTCTTGTACGATGAAACATCTTATTAGGAGCACAGGATACTCCTTCATCTACTTACTGGTTCATCTAGAAACGTAGAAACAGAGTGAGTCAGAACGGGTCTCCCAGGCCATCTAGTCTGACCACTGGCTCCAGTCGGCTCCGCTCATGACATGCCTACCATGTGCATGTCCAGCCTATCCTTGAACACCCGCACCAAAGGGGCCTCAATGACCTCTTGTGGAAGCCCATTCCACACCCTCGGGGTCCTGTCAGGAAGTGCTTCCTGGCATTTAAACGGAACCTGGGTTCCCTGGGCTTTGCTCCGTTGGAGCGCATCCTGCCTTCCTCTGCAGGGGAGAACAGGTCTCTACCCACCTCCATGTGACATCCCCTCACATACCTGTATGTTGCCAACAGATCCCATCTGAGTCTCCTCTTCTCCAAGCTGAAGAGACCCAGTTCCCTCAGTCTCACCTCATACGGCATCCCCTGCAAACCGGCCACCATCCTTGTGGCCCTGCGCTGCACTGACTCTAACCTGGCTATATCCCTCCTGTAATGAGGGGCCCAAAACTGAGCACAGTACTCCAGTTGCGGGCGCACCAGAGTCTACTCACTGCCTCGCAGTGACTCCTCAGACTTCCAGGCAGGGTCTTTCCCAGTTCCACCAGGGGATGCCAGGGACTGAACCGAGGACCCTTGGCATGGAGCGCACATGCTGCACCCTGAGTTATGGGCCTCCTCGCTATGAAGCAGCATGGTCACACAGCAACCGTGAGTTGGACCCCGGCGGACCACAACATGTGACTATGTTCGCTCTGGCAAGCTGTAAATTGCCCAGGCCTGATTTAGATTTTGAGAAGGGGGCAGGGACCTGCTTATGATTATTTTTTATCTATGCACCATGCCCAGTATGTGTCAAAAGAGACATTTTGCAAATACTGGGTAATTATAACTTAGCAATAAAATGGCCAAGGCCCTCTTTGCTGACAGAAAACAAGGCTGATACTGTGCTGTACGTGGGTGTCATGTCTATCAATGCTGCTTGTCATAAACCGAAATCACAAACGATATTGATGGTATGGAAGCAAAGCGTAATTTTGGGCCCATGAAATATGACTAGGAGCTCCCGGCAGAGGTCCTCTTCCTGGCAGAAGTCCTCTTCCTCCTCACACCCAACAAGCCAGAGTCCTGCTTGGTGCCAGAATGAAATTGTCCCTCCTCACCATCATCATCATCATCATCATCATCACACGAGGCAGTCGTGCTAGGCGATCCTGGGCCAGCATAACGCTGTGGCCCAGAGCACAGCCTGGTTATGGGAAGCCCTGGACTCACCCGAGTTCTGGCCCTCTGTTGTGAGAAAAGGCAGCATTCCTTTCATGCTGGTTTCCCTTGCACAGCTCCCTGCTTTATGGCAATCTGCTGCGTGAGACTTCAAGAGGTTTCCAAGGCAATTTGGCTGGCATCTTATTCCTTTCTACACATCATATCTTCCCTGTACCAGCACATCTCTTGAGAAACTGGAGTGTGGTATTTGCAACATCCAAGCATTTGAGAGTTAGCTTCCTGCTAGGCTTTGCTAGTGCCAAAGATCCAACCAAACTGCCATAGAGCTGAGAGAGAGAGAAGAGACAAATAGACCGAGGTCCAGCTTATGAGCCCATAAGCTAAAATACTCATCTACTTTGCGCAAGCTTCTCCCCTTTCTTCCAACCACTGCAACCTTGCTGAAGCAGGCATGCCAAAAGGGACACTAGAAACAGAGGCCATGCCTGCATGACACAGCCTCTGTTTCCAATCTGCTCCAAGATCATTTCACACCTGATGGTTATTTCTGATTGCAACTGCAACTCACAGATGTACTGGAGACCACAGAAGCAGGTCTGAAGTCAGAGCTTTCAGAGAATGTAACAATTGCTTTGTTTGACAAGACAGAAAGTCTACCTAGCCTCCTACGATGGCTGGACAGACACCATCTCAGGCTAATACGCATGATGGAAAGGAAGAGGAAGAATAAGAACGCCGATGGACCTCCAAATCTATAAACAAACAAACAGAATAGGACTACATAGGCTGATGGGGGTACATTTCAGAAACATGACAGTTAAAAGAAAGTGAACTGCTCCTTTACCATATTGTTGCGGAGCTACTCCAGAGTGCCATAGGAGAGGATGCAATGCAACAAGAGTCTCAAGGAACTAACCATACCACAGAACCCTCTAGGAGGGTCAAACGCACCATTCAGAATCTCTGAGACAAGCATTGGCCCACTTCCCATGTTATGATAACACAGAGGTCTGGGGGGGACTCTATCTTATTATTTACAAGATTGTTCCCATTCTAAGTGGGAGTCCCTAACTAACCTATAGACCTTCTGTCCATAGTTTCTTTATTTTGACATATGAACCAGAAACCCTGGCTTGTTTTTCGCCTTCCACCACTGAGCTATAACTTACAGTTTGTTGTTAGGATATTTCTCTGGCTTGTCAGGAAAGAGACAAGTCAGGTTTCTTGTTCGCACACCAGGCTAAGCAAACCATGGATGGAAGGTCCATGGGTTGTTTAGCCCAGGATGACTGTGCAATGGTATGAACATACTGCTCACAAACAATAAGGCAGGGTTCTCTGATTTATCATGGTATGTGAACTGGGCTACTCTTCTGGAATTAAATGCAAGAAACAACAAGAAAGGAAGGCACTGGCATTTCTCAAAACAGATAAGAAATTATTCTCAGGTGCCTGGAAAAAAATCTGTTTGGCTTCAAATAAGATTGTGGACAAAAGAAATGCTTTTTCAGGCAGCTGAGAATATTTTCTTTTCTCCTCCTGGAATTAAATGCATCATTGCTCAGTGACAGACACATACACCTAATGAGGAAATACTTTAGGGAAGCATATTTGTATTGTCCAGTGCCAGTTAGCAACAGCACACTTACTCACAATGTGCACAAAATGCTTCCTTGTAGCTGCTAATTTAAGGAATAGTAAATGAGCAGGGAAGAAGTGGGAAGCTTTTAAAGTTTCAGGTCTAGTAAAATATTCATAACAGTGGCATATTTTATGGAATTATACAGAAAATTGTTTCAAAATTAAACCTCTGTTGAATCAAAGTAATGAACAAAATTTACAGTGTTGAAATTGGTACACAGTAAGTATAAAAGCTGCATAATAAAAAGTAGAGGTTCCTTTTAAGTGCTGAAATGGAAGAGTAGGTATTCATTAAATGCATCCTCTGAACAATACTATCTGCATAAGCCGATGCCGTTGGTAAGTTAACCTACGAGGCACAATATTTCTCTATATAATTGTTCTTAATACTCAGAGACCTGATTTGCCTGGCGTGACAAGTTGTGGAAGTTGTAGCACTTACACGAACCCCTTTGCATATCCAGTTGTTGCTTGAGGTTGTCATGCCATGTAAACCTGACAAGAATGGGTCATGGGAAGGTTGAACAACCTTCACATAACCCAAGGGCTGTTCTAGGGTTATGCCAACATCCTTTAACCTTCACATAACCCATGTTTGCCAGGTTTACATGGTGTGACAATGCCCAAGTGGGAGCTGGAGATGCAAAGCGGTGGAGCATGCACCTCCACCGCACCATGGATGAAATAATCCACAACAGGCTGTTGTGCTGTGCCAGCTGGCTCACAGTACTAAATACAGAGAAGCAGGATTTATGCTGCTGCATTGTATAAAGGCATGCAAAGGTTATTTAATGATGGCTGAATCCCTTACGGGGTTTCAGTTGCTAAGGCAGGAGAGTAGCCGAGATGTGTGTGCCATGCCATGCCTCTCCTGCAGCCCCTGGATGATTTCCGATAATCATCCTTATTGGAAATAGTGCCGAATCAGCACATTCCCATCTTGCACTACCCATGTACACCTTATACCTGCATTCCTGAAATATGATGAACAGTGTTTGATCCGGAGGATGCTACAGAATTGGTGCAAAGCGGGACCATCTTTCTTCCAAACACTCGCTTAAAAATGCAACCCGAGGCATGTGTGGAAGGTTATTTGACTGTCATTCTGGCATCCACAAGAAGGCTAGTGGAACAGCACAAGGTAGCGGTCAGCATGCACAGATGTGGCAGCTGATAACCCCATCTCAGGATCAAGCCTTGGCCCCTCCAGATGGGGCTTGCCTGCAACCATCTCATCTGAAATGCTGGGCAGCATCAGCCAGTCAGTCTAGAGAGAACAGTGCTAGATAGATCAAGGTCTGCTTTGGTATAAGGCAGTTTCTGAAGTTGCATCCCAAGCAGCAAAATTAAAACCCTTATTTGACACACTGATAGAGATATTGGTTGGGTAAGGTATTTGTGCGCAGAAGGGCGTATGTCCACTGCTACTAATGAGTCATATCTTCCCTCTTCAAAATAAGCATTTAAACCCTTTGGTGCATACCATGTATAATGTATAATGAGACTAGAATTTAATACCAAGTTGAGAGTACTTTTTCTTTAGTACTGCAAACCTAAGATCACTGGCTTGGGAGAAAGTTTCACTGCACTCAAGCCCAGTACTTGTAGTAAATGTACTTTTCAGAAACGGCACAGATTGGCTGGGGCATCCTCTACTGTTTGGTGTTATGGAGTAACAGAAAACAAAATTCTTCTTGCTCCCCAGTGCAGAAAGGTACGACGTGATGAGTTGGACTCATGAGAAGACTGGCAGAGATGCACGAGGTGAACCAGGAGAGGAGTGATGAGACTACAGATCAAAGCTGTGGAGGGGGCAATGCAGATGTGTCAGATCCACTTCCTATCTTCCAATCTGGCTTTCACAGTATCCAACATGGACTAATTTAGTTGCAACTCAAACTCTTGAGTCTTTGATACTGGTCCTTTTTTACTTTCACCAAGCGGCTTGCAGTGGCGCAAAATTTAATGCAGATAAAACACTGCATTAATAGGATACACATAAAATCACCCTTACTTGTAAGCCGCCCCGAGGCTTTGGCGAATGGGGCGGCCTAAAAATGTTTTAATAAATGAATGAATGAATGAATGAATGAATAAATAAATAAATACTACCTGGAAGACACCTTGGTAGGTGCCATCTCCAGAACAGGCTGATAATGCGAGTGCCTGCCACCTGCTCACCTGAATGGATCTGCAGCTAAAGCACACCCTTGCTTGCAAGCAGTGTATTTATAGCAGGTAACATTTCCATAGGTGCAGGGTTGCCACTCACACTGGAGGGAGCGAAAGCGCTACGTTTCTAAAATCAGCCCCTGCCCTCCTTGCCACGTCATGCCTGCCCCTGACAGGTGCCAATTATGGCATCTCAGCACTGCAGACACAAGCAAGGGGCAAAGCGCCCACTCCGCAGTTCGTCTCAGATGACAGAGTCTAACGATATAATTGGAGTGAGTTGAGGAGGAGAGCAGAAAAATAAGAGGCAGCAATTTAATCCTGCAGGTGTGTAAAAGGGAGGCTGCGGGGAGCTGGGGGAAGGGAGCACGGGGAGGCAGTTTGGTGCAACGCTTCTGCTGCTCAGACTGCTGAGAAAGGAAGGGGCTTGTAGGGAGGCTGCTCTGCGTCCCAAGACAGGCAATGGCTTTCTCCGAGGGAGGCCCATCCAGCCGGGACTGCAAGTGTGGCAGGAATGGGCATTACAGGAGTCAGACTGGCATGGCATGGTCTCAGAAGCACCGGCTCAGTGCTCCTTGCCTCCTAAAAATCCCTCCTTCTGTTACAGCCTGCTGATGTGGAATTGAGGAGGATCAACATGGTGGATCGAGCAGCTCATTCCAAGCCCTGCTGGTCAGTGCAGGGGCAGATTTGTTGGGCTGGATGAGCCTCTTCTTTTACCCCCACCCCGCTGAATGAAATGGGGAGAAACCCAGCAGAACCACGGCCTCCTCCAACCCATCCCTGGAACACCCTATTTCAAGGCCTTATGTTTGCTACTGGGCCACCTGGGAAAGTAGAGCTTCCCACAGCTAAACTCCTCTTCCAAGCAGGAGGGTACCTTCACCCCATTCTGCCTCTGTGCCTGTTGAAAGGAAGAGAAGGTCTCACTCTCAAACACACTAACCCCAACTTCCCTGAGTGGTGAGAACTTCCAGGGGTCCAGGCATTCGTGTAGGGGATCGGTTTCCTTTGGAAACTGGGGGCTTATACCAGTTCGGAGAAGAGCCATGGCAGTCACCTCCGTAACAAAAGAGGAACCTGGTAGTTTTTCCACGTATGATAGAGGGTGTTTCAGTAATCCTTCAGGCTTCATTTGCTCTTCTACCTAACTGCCCAGTATTACAATATTCCTTTGGAAGCAGTTCCTATTGAAACCTGCTCCTTTCAAGTAAAAAATTCCTATTTCCCATAGAAAAAAAAGCAGAGTATTCTGGGAGAAAATGAAGGATCTCCCCAAGTGCTGAACATTTGGAAGAGAGGCCAAGGAAACTTCTTACTGCAGGATGTGTGGACAACCCTAGGCTTACATAATTTACACATGACGGGACTTACAATCTAGTTCCTGCTTGGGCATTGTCAAATTCAGGCTGGTAAACATGTTTCCAATGGTCATTTTTCCTTCTGTAAACCAGTTTTCCTTCTGTAAGCCAAACCATAGCTGGGGAACAAAATTTCCCCGAATGTGCATACAGATCATTTTGTGGAATACTTTTGGATCCCCCAGAAAGGCATAAAAGAAAGTTAACAACAGATCCTCTAGTCTCCTTTGAAAGCCACGAGCTAGAACTAAAACCTCCAGAAAACAAAATTAAAATCCACTGAAGGCAAGTGCTTTTATATTGTTTTGAAGTTTGTACACCAAACTATTCTTATGCAAACTGAAGGTCAATAGGTCTAGCATGTTATGCAGATTTTATTGTTAGGCTGCAGAAAATATTAAGTCTTAAATTACCAGAACTAACTGAAACCTGAAATTATGCTGCTTATGCTGCTTCAACCCACTTGGAGGAAACATTCAGTGAAAAAAGGCCTTTCCTATACAACATTCATCTTGCTTGAGGAAGTTCTGTTTGGGGTCATAAAATGACCCCAAATGTGACTAATGTTACATTTTAAAGTAACACAGGGTGAATCTTATACTTGCTCTTTCTGTGAAGCAAAAGAGGAGCCAGCTACCAAAACCAAAACAGAGTATTTTCCTGTCACTCTCTTTCTTAGATCTTGAGACAGGAGAGAAGTTTAAAAAAGGATGGGGGAGGTTCAAAACAAATTAACCAGCAACTGCTAGCCCTCCTAAAGATTCCAGAGACCTCTATGCCTTCCGCTTTAAAATTAGTCTTCACAGCAGGGAGGCCTAGTTGCAAAGAACCAAGAAGTATAGTCAAGTTTTAGTCTATACCTTTTCCTAAATGATTTTCTTTATCTCTGCCCTACTCAGATGCTACCAGGTATTCCTGCGAGCCTTCAAGAGTGTCTTGCTGGCATATTTACCACACATCCCCAGTGCTGTGTTCCTAAAAATGATTCAGCAGAGCCAACATGCCATGCAATGATCAGGCTGACATGTCTCCCAACAACACCGGGCCTTGTGGAAACGGTCCTGTTTTCCTCCCCCTCCCATGTCTGAAACAAACAGCGTGTTATTTTGCTTTCAGTATGGTAGGCCAGTGCATGCTTAGCTATCACTGAATAATCCACAGCTCTTTACATTTTCATACTGTGAATGGGTGAAATCAAAGAAAGCAAAAGCACTGCAAACAGACATGCCTGCAGTTTGCTTTGGGCTGATTTCAGGAATGGGAACTCCACTTTTGCTCCACGAACAGGCATATATTTAAGGGAGAGATTTGCTTTTGCAGTTGAATCTGTGCTTATTTATAGGAACAGATGTTTTCTTTCAGGATCTTTCTACCCAACACAGAAATACTAGAAATAGGAATTAAGTATTGTGAAGAGCTATCAGCCAAGGACAGAAGACACCTTCCTTCCACTACATCTGGTGTATTTAGGGCAAGTCAACCTTAATTTCTCTTAATCTGAGAATATTAAAATGTCTGAATAAGAGGGATCAAGGCTGTTTCTCAGCACAAATGCTTCCCTCGCCTTCCACTCACAAGTGGAGACAAAAGACCGGGTTTCCCTTGTGGCAGAATTCTTCAGGGGGGTGGGCTGGGAGAGGGGATGTCTGTAACAGAGACTAATCTCTTTGGTAATTTGGAGAGATGATGGGCCTCTTTGGGTCAGTGCCCTGAACAGCACAAGATCTCAAACCAGATGTTGCGGCAGGAGGCTTGTGGAGCACTATCCAGTCACTGACTCATGAGCCCTAGATGTCAGGGACTCAATATTCTCTAGGTCACTGAGTCACCGGTTTCGCAGACTGTCCAATTCACAGAAACACTCCCAGCTTGGCAGGCCTCAACCCCATGGCTTTTCCATTCAGTGGCAAGCACCCTTTTCACCAGTAGGAAGCGCAAAGTAGATGGCCACTTCTTACTAGCTCCCACACACTGTGGTACGTGGAGCAAACAGAAAGGGTACTGTCTTTTGCTTGCCTATTCCCAGCAGTTCAGGAGGATGTGACTGTCTCGTTTCTACTGCTATTTCTGTGACAGGAGCGCAGGAACTCTCTGTCCAATAGCTGATAGGCCAGGATGGACACACAATTGAAAGGGGTCTATAAGGCTGTCAAGTCCAAGTGCCTGATCTGCTTCCACATGTAGTCACCCATCCAGCTGCAGGTCCTCACCCTTCTAGCTTAGCAAGGGTGAATCAACATGCTAGCTTGATGCATTAGCATTCTGAAGAAGTTGCCATTTCCTATACCACATTATGTAAATTCTGGAGAGACATCAATTCTCTCAGCACTAGGATGGTGCCAGGTACACTTCACTCTATGCATTTCCTGGGCAAAATGACAAAACCTAGCAATTATGGTGGCATGAAACACCTCTCCCAAAGCACCTGTTTGAAATGTGTGTGGCCTTCATTTTCCAGTCCTGTTTGGTACCGTTTCTTCCCTCGCTGTGGCTTCTTCAAGACCACTTCCATCCAGAAAGAAGGAAGCAGCAGGTGAGGTAGTCCCTTGGGTGTTCACACCTGAGCAGGTGGGGGCCAGAGGTTCTGACAGACTGCCGCTGCCCCTGCTCGAAATTTGCATTTGTCATCCGAGGACTTGCTGTGTGTTCAGTGTCACAGGAAGGTGAAGTTGGTGGGTACTCATAGCAGGGGCTTTTGTGTAGCAGCCCCCCAGCAGTGCAACCTGCTGCCCCCGCAATGTGAGCTTCCTCCCAAGGGTCCTTTTGAATCATAGAATAGTAGAGTTGGAAGGAGCCATGAAGGTCATCGAGTCCACCCCCCTGCTGTTGCAGGACACCAGTTTACACCATCCCATCATATGGCTGTCCAGTTGCTTTTTGAATGGCTCTAGTGTGGGTGAGCCCACAGCCTTTCTAGGCAGCTGGTTCCACTGTTTTATTGCTCTGACAGTGAGGAAGCTCTTCCTGATGTCCAGCCTGAAACTGGGTGGACATCAGCAATTTGAACTGATTATTCCATGCCCTACACTCTGGCATCAGCAAGAATGGCTTGTGAATTGTGCTTTCAGATGGCTAGATGGCTTGTGAATTATGTGAATTATGCTTTCAGTTTTTGCATTTGTATGTCTTTTTACAGTACATTGCCTTGAGCAATATTCTAAATAAATAGAGAAAAACAATATATTAAAGAAATAACTAATCAGGAACAAGGTTGAAAACGGGAAGATGTCACAACACAGCGGAGGCCATCAGTTTCGGCTGTGTGAGAATGCTACTGAAGAAATGTGAGAGCAATTGAAAACCAAAGCTGTGTAAACACACTGTTATGTTTTGGCAAGAAATGCTGAGAAAAACTGCTAAAAGGGGAGGCCTTTGGGCAGGGCCAAAAATAGTTTGGGGAAAAATAGTAAGTAGACTTTGTTTAGCCTTAATTTTTAACCAGTTTTGATATTGAGGGAGAAAGAGCTCTAGAATCAAGCCAGGCTACATTTTAATAATGTTATTTTATTTTATTTTAGCTGTTAGGACTTTCATCAGAGAAAGGCCTTGTCCAGATTGACAGCCTCAACATCTCTCCATTGATGTCAGTCAATAACTGTTATCAGGTACCATCCAAGGAGTGCTTCTCCATTTCACGTCAATGGGCCCACAAAGGGCTGTTCTCAGGGACGTGTACTTGTCATATTTATGTTTTAGTCTCTTGGCTATCCTCTGAAGGCTGCTTTCCTACTTCACTTCAGATGAGCACCCTCAAATTCCACTCAGTGCCGGCATTCAGTTGTTCCTGTTCCCAGTGGAAGAAAGGAGAGCAAGCAGGAAAATCTGTCTATATTATAGCCTGCAAAGGGTAGAAGCGTAAAAATAATGTAGCAATAGCTTTCTCCACAGCAAGGGAGAATAATAGGTTGGATGTGCAATGTTTACTTTTTAATTCCAGCAGATGTACTCAGTGTAAATGCACCATATACAAGAGTCTTAATGGAGCAGCTCCAGCAGCTTGGAAAGATTCAAAGCCCAATTATGTTTTCAGGAGCCTCGACCAGGCTACAACGCAAGAAACAGCTGCAGTTCCCCTTAAGGGGCAACTCCATAAGCTAAATCCAGCAATGTAATAACACAGGCCTCATCTTTATTCTATTATGGTACTGTATATTTAGGGAACAGAACAATCTGAGTCTCCATAGGCCAGGAGCCCCTACGTAATATCATTTGGCTTCTGGCATGCCAGAGGATACAACGCTGTACCCTGTCATTTCTGTTGGAGAGACGCCTGTAGATATGATAAGTGGTATACAAGTCCTTTAAATAAATAATAAATAGAAACATGAGTTGATTAATGTTTGGATGAGCCACCAAACAAGCCAAAGTGAGAGAAAGGCGAATCACAGCAAACCCATCAGTGCACCCACCCATACTGAAATGCCGTGGATGCTGGTGGCTCCAACATCAGTGAAGCTTCTTATCTGCGCCAGGTTTTAGTCTGATATTTAAAGGAGCCAAAAATAGGCTTAGTACCGTGACTTGCTCCTTTGAAGTTCAAAGTAAAATCTGGAGCAGATAAGGAGCCCCACTGTCACTGGAGCCACAGTCTCCACTACTGAAGGTACAAAAGCAAATGGCACAACATACAAGTCACTCTTTAAAGGCAGACCATTACCCTGCTGTCACTGGAATCAGGAAGGGCGTTGTGGTCCAGAAGGCTGCAGTATCCTATTTTCCTTCTAGAAAGACACAGTATGCTTGGAAATATGGGACTTTCTATAGCACTAAAATACTTGGAAGCTAATATTTATGATACGTGAAGTTTTGTGCTTCAATGACATATCTGTGCGATTATTGGGGCAATAAGCTGATTTTAAAGGACAAGACTTCTGTCATTTAATTGTTTCTGGGCCTTCTATTGTTGGGAGTACCTCTGCCAAGAGCAGTTTTGCACAAATGACAGGCAGCATACTTTCTCAAGAAACAGCAAAGTTTACTTGGAAACTGTAATGCATCCCTGAGCATTCAAGTAGTTCTTTTTCATATTATAGGAGAAAAATATCCTCCCTTTCTTTTTTCATTTGGTAGCTTTTGGATCATGGTCTGTAACCCATCAAATAAATGGCTGTCCACTATGGGAAAAGTCTTGCGCGAACAGAGACGACAAGAGACAATAAATCCACCTTAGAATATGGGCAGCATTGTAGCTATGGGTTTATCTTATTTGTTAACTGATGGATTCAATCCTGCTTTTCCTTGAAAGAAACTCAAAGCAGGTAACAGGAAAAAGCAATGCGCCCATCTGACACACAAAAGATTCCTTTGCTTAATGTTAGACCAGTTCTGTTACAATGTGAGGTGAAATCCAAGAATTCTGCTCACTTAGCTCCATTTGCACCCCTTAATATAGGTGTCGCCAACCATTTGGACAGCTGAGCCACAAGTCCAATCCACAGGACGAGGGAGCAGCTCTTTCATGTGCTTTGATATATTGATACTGATATAGTTTTGATACAGTATCAATATAGTTCTGCCTCTGGGCTGAGAAGTTAGCCACACATCCCAGATGCTCTGGGCTTCGCTCTCGGGAACAGCCAGATGAACAGGCAATCCTGCTCCGTCCAAGAGTGCCCTGAACACCCACTGCCCCGCCAGCTCCAGCGCCTCTGTATTAAGGCAGCCTCCCCACTCCAGCGCACTGGACTCGGAGCTCGCCATCCCATCATTCCATTCCATGGCCGACCGTGCTCTCCTCATCACTGCTGCTCCCGCTGCATTCACCGGTAAAGAGCAAATGTTCATTGTCTCCAACCCTCCTGCCAACATTATCATTTTTATTCATGACTTCAAAAGTGCTGGAACCATCGCGTGTAATTACAGACATTCTGTTTATCATTATTCTGTTGCAACATGCACTTCTGAGTGATGACTAATTTGCATTCTTTGGGACTTGATGCAATCTGATGTTCTTCATTCATGTGAAGATAGAGAGGAAAAATACTGGAACTGAAGTTTTGGGAGGCCCAACTTGCAACTGGAATTATTACATTTAATGGGAGAGGTGACTTTAATTAAAATCCCATGTGGTTTAGGCGGCTTATGCTTTCCTCCAGAGCAGTTATGGGGGCAATTTCCCCCACACTTGCAGTCTGTCATGATACAGTCCAAGGAGGACCACACCATGCCATTTCTCTTCCTGTGTGGAGCAGCTCTTGTTGCTGGGGTGGGCAACTTTCACCCCTCCAGGGGCTGTCAGGTTGCAAATTCCAATGTGAAATCCATTGGTGAGGGCAGTTGCAAGCCAACATGCTCTGGAGGGCTGCTGATTCCCCATCCCTGCTTCACTGGTCAATGAGGCATTTTCTGAAATGGGTGGATGAAGGAGAACCTCAAGGTGAGGTCTTCAGGTAGCCCCTGGGACAGGAGTCACAAGAACTGGGCCTGCCTAGCCTTGAGAAAAGAAGACAATGAAGTGACATAATAGCAGTGTACAGATACCTCAAAGGCTGTCACATAGAAGAAGGAGAAGACTTCCTCTCACTCATCCTAGATCGTAGGACATGGAACAATGAACTTAAACTGCAGCACACCAGATACAGGCTAGACACAAGGAATATCACAGTGGAACCAGCTGCCAAGAGAGGTTGTGTGCTCTTCTACACCAGAGACATTCAAGTAGAAGCTAGACAGTTATCAGAGCAGGATTGTGTAACTGGTGTCCTGCAGCAGCAGGGGTTGGACCTGATGGTCTTCTTGGCCCCTTCTTACCCTACCATTCTCTGATTCTCTGCTCAGCCTCTCTGAAAGTTTTACTCACACACTGCCTGAGAATGGAAAATGCACTACACAAGCATGATGGCAATGGGATACAGACAGTGCTAGTAATGGATGCACTCTGTATACAAATCTACTGATGTGGAAAGAAAGACAATCCAGTGAGTCATTTTGGAGATCTAAGGTTACAGCCTTGGTATGCTACACGAGGTTCATAAAGGTGACCATGTCTCATGGTGTAGTTGTATTTGATGTCTGCATCTAAGTACAGTGGTACCTTGGCTCATGAACTTAATCTGTTTCATGACTGGTCGTGACCCGATTGGTTGTGACCCAAGTCAAATTTCCCCATAAGGTTCAATGTAAATAAGGTTCATCCGTTCTGTAGCCATTTTTTTAATCACAAAAATTTGAAACAAAGTGACAAAGAACAACAAAGTGACAAAGAACAATAAAGATCGTGGCCATCTCCCTACCCCTGAGCATGACCACAATTGCGCTCAGGCAGGGAAGATGGGTACGATCGTGATCATCACCCGATGCAGAGTTCGTGACCTGAGGCAAAATTTTTCTGAAATTTCTGTTTGCAACCCAGTTTGGTCATGAACTGAGGCATTCGTGAGCCGAGGTACCACTGTACATGCAGTGGGACCCGTGCATATGGCTCCCAACTATCCACACTTCCTTTTTCCTCCTCGCCTTCTGCTGCCCTTTCCTCTACCTAAGTTGTAAAATGGAAGCCCCTTGGAGGAAGGACCTGCTTGTCTGTGTGTGCCCATGTTGCTCTAGGAGCACCACGCTCATGGGTAAGTCACATCGGAAGTGGCTACCCATAACCCTTTGCACGCAGAAGGCCATGGGCATCCAAGGGTGGGAGGAGCACAGAGGCACACTCCCCTCACCCCCAAAACATTTAGATGGCCCCTTTCGGGCTTCCAAATGGCTTTCGCTTCCGCAGCAGGAGGAGAGGCTGATGCATGGACAGTGGCGCTTTCCTGCTTCCCTTCCTACCCCCCAGAATGACTCTGCAATCCGAGTTCGGCCTTCTGTGCTTGGAGCCATAGCCAGCAGGAAAAGAACCGCACTGGCTGCAAGTGCGGAGGGAGGTTCCCCAAGGGCAGAGTCCCTGCTGGGGCCTTGGGGGAGGTTTCCAGGGCTGTGGCCCGGCTGGCCCAGCCGCTGCCTTTTCCTTGCGGCTGGCTGAATGGCAGCTACAGGCCACAGGAATGTGTGCGAGGTGTTCTAACCTCAGTACCTAATATGATTAAATGACAATAGCCTGATGCTTCCCCTCCATGTGCCTGAATATATTTTAACATACAAGCACGATATTTAGTGATGAGGGTTTATCTTTCTGAGTCCATTCCGATTATAAGAGTATGCCCCAATCTCCACAGCTGCAACCAAGAAGCATAAAATCAAATATCAATGCCTCTCAGGAACACACACACACAGAGCATTCTCCCAAGCCTAATTAGGCTGCTGGCACTACCTAAGTTGGCTGACATTTAAAATGCGCATTTCTCTGATGCTCTTGCCAACAACCTGGTCTTTGTCATGTATAGATTTCTTCTAAGCGATGAGCTTCCTTTCTGCTAATGAATGAGTTGTGATCCTAAAAGTGCTCTAATTTGCCTTGACGCTGCCTTTGATTTTGACATCAGAACAGGGCTTTACAGAAATCACCTGTCTTTCTTCTATCACAACTGTATTGCCACAGGAATCCCCAAAGACAGACACCAATGTTATTAGAAGAATTAATTTAAGCTAGTAATAAGGAATTGAATTCTAAGTGAGAAAGGAAACAAGGGAAAACTTTTCCATGTGTAAATTGGAGATTACTCTGAGGGCTTCATCACATATTACAGAGCATGGAGGGGGGATAAAGACTTTCCCTCCTTCCTGCTCTTATAATAGCAGAAAGAGAACGTGAGGTTATCCAATAAACTGCCTAGCTAGCAGGTTCAAAAGGTTGGATGAAAGGAAGTGTCACAATGCCCTCAGCCTGACAAAGCTGACATTTTAGCTTGCTGTGTAGTAGCTGTGAACACAGCCTCCATTTCATGCAATCCATCCTGTCACCGCTTCACCTGCAGCCCCCCTCAGATACAGACAGCGGGCTGGAAGGGAAAGATTAGGCACTCCATCCTTCTATCTGTTTCATTTCTGCAGTGCTCAATGGCTGAAGCTCCCTGGCTGGTCTACCACCTCCCTGCCATTCTCACCTTCACCGATTGACTTACAGCTCCCCCTCTTGATAAGGCAGATGGAGCCATGGCTCTTGCCTGCATCCACCCACCTGAACCAACCCCAAAAGCGCTAAGCACATTCACAAGGGACCTTGATGGGAGTTGCTCCACTGGTTTATGGAGCATCCACCTTGGATGGACCAGGATTTGTTTTCTTGGGTGTCTTCCCGATTCCCCCACTCTTATTTTTTTTCCTTTATTTTAGTTGCTTAGTTGGATTATTTGGTTGGATTAAACTCCTTATTGCACCTCCGAGAGCCTCCACACTGTCCAGCCCACTTGGGCTATGCTTACTGAGTGCCAAGTGGAGCATTAGGCTAGGGAAGAAAGGACTGGTTAGCCACTGGCCATTAGAGACTTTCCCCAGCTGGCTGCCAGAGAACAGAGAGCCGCGGCTTTTTCTCGGAGTGAACTAGCTGGCTAAGAGTGGCAGAAGCAGCAAGCAGGGAACACATGAGTGGAAGTGTGGCACCGTGTCCTACCCTGCAGGGTGGGTGTTGGTCACAGCCATGGCAGTCTTGACAGGCAGTGTGTCTTCACAGAATGCATGGGTGATGCAGAATGTGCTGGCAAACACGCGCCCCGGGCAATACAAAGAAAACCCCAGTGCCGCTGCCTGTGAAGTGAGGGCGCTGCCTTTTGCAGCGGTGCCCTCCTGGCTGGGAGGCTGCGTCACATGGAAGCACCTTCTGTTTTGGAGGCTTTCAGCTCATCAATTTGCCGTGCAGCCCACACAGCCAGGACGATTCATTATGTGCCGATACACACTCCGATAACCCTGCATCGACCTGCCCTTCCTGTTTGCGGTCTCATCAATAAAGTTATGGCCTGTTTAATCCGTCTCTGCTACATTGTCTTAATACGAGCCATCCTGTCTGAAATAACAGCGCTGAGCCTTAGGGCTGAAAAACGTTGCCGGTCATCCCCATGGGGTACTAATAATCAGTGTTAATGATGTCTTGTTGAACAGCGGCGCAGAAAACAGCCGATTACTGGTTGTGTTGGCAGAAACAAGACCACTTCTGGTGGAGTGTGTGATGAGCAATATATAAATAATGGCATTACACAATCTGATCCTAAATGTTACAAAACTGATGCAATAGGCAGGTGAATTACAGTGAACAATTTGAAAGGTTCAGCTGTCATAGAACGTAACAGCCTCTTTCTTGTTAGGTAAAGTGAGATGTCATCATTTCCAGCTAAATCCAAAACAACTGCACCAGATGCCAGCTAGCTTCTAGAGGCAATTCAATTACGGTGCTATCCCATCTGCTCAGAAGTAAATCCCATTATATACAATGAGACTTACTTCCTGGTAAGAATGTATAGGATTGCAGCCTTAATGACCTAACTTTCTGGGTCAAGGTGAAGAATCAAGGTCTGAGGAAAAATGTTCTGTAAATGTAAGCCCCAGAATATTTTATACCACATAATATTGTTCTGGTTCAAAGTGGTTAACAGAGAGTGATTAAAAGGTTGTCTCCCACTGAAGTGTAATTGGTACATTATAAACAAGGCTTAATGTGGGCAGCCTGCTGCCAGTAAAGTTGCTACACTCAGCAAGGTTGGGCCTTAGTGATATGCTCTAATCCTGTCAGTTTATACTCTGGACTGAAGGATCCAAAAGGTTTTAACAGGCCAGTTAACGAACTTCCATTGGCTATCATTGGCTCATCATTATATGTCAGTGGGCTGGAAGATAAAGAGGGGGTAGAAGGTGCTGACTGAGAAAGGATAAAAGGCAGTCCCAACATTGCTGAGGGCCTGTATAAGTAGTCTGCCACTTAGGCAGAGAAGAGCTGGAAGAACAGAGAGGCGATCGCAGTGCCCCGGCCAGGGAAGGCGTAGAGTAAAACAGTCTGGAACTAGTGCTCCCAAGGGCGGGTGGGGAGAGGGATGACTCTGGGGTAGTTCTCCATGAAAGCTTCTGGCCAGATTAATAGCGGGAGACGGCTGACCCCAAGAAGCAAGACTTTGGAGGGGGCAACTAAGTAACTTCATCGTTGCATTCTGGCCATCAAGTTCTAACAAGAAGGAAGACTTCGGGAGAAGCTGAAGTCTTTCTCCTCAAGACTCTGAGAGCCCGTTGTGGTAGGCAGCCATGAGACCACACGATAACTGATAGCTGGAAGAATGGCTGGGTACCCTCAGCATGACAACCTGCCCTTGTACTCTATGAATCTAGTCATGCCAATACACGATGGCTTGTTAGCCGTGAAAATCCACAGCAAACCATGTGTTATATTCATGGGTTACTTGCGGTTAACAAAGCATAGCTTGTTAGTTTGCCTTTGTGAGTTTGAGTTCACAAAACTCAACAACCCAGCAGAGGAATTCTGACACCCATGGTTTGCAGCTTCACCAGATTAATGCAAAATCGGATGAAACGTTCTATCATGAAGCCAGGTGAGAACAAGCTGCTGGGTGAGAACAAATGTCTTAGTACCCTGTTCTGCTTCCTGTGGGTGCTTCTGGAAGGCCTGCAAGCCGGGCACGATGGCAAGAACTCTCCCCTATTGTTGCCCCATGGCAATTGATATTCAGAGCCATGCTGCTGCTGCTGCTGGGTGGGCCCATAGCCCAGCATGCTGGAACTCCCCTGCTCCATGTGGATTGTTTGGGTAGCCAGTGAGGGGGAGAGTGCGGGCTCAGGAACCTGCAAGCCCCTAGCAGCTGGGATGGCCAATGGCGGGTTAGGGGACACACCGTCTGCCCTGGGATAAGACAGCTTCCTGTGTTCCTAACCTGGAGACCGCAAATAACCTCCATGGCAAGCCGCTGCTATCTTCCATGAAGCTGTCCCCCGTTTTAGGAACGGCCATCTCGTGGGTACATATTCCATGGATTTTGTTATTCATCCTATGAAGACATGATTTATTTCCCTTGAATCTTCTGCCAGTCTGAGTCACTGGATCACCAAAAGCAACAGTAATGTGACCACTTTCTCCCCACCATGCAGCAAGAAACAGCAGCAAACGGAGAGCCTCAGATCAAGATGGAGAAATGACGTGGGCAAAATCACCATCTTCTTCATTTATAAAGTGCCTACATTTTTTTTTTTTTTTTGCCCTGTACATACTGAAAGAGAAGGCAGTCTCTGCTCACAATCCCGGGTTCATAATTTAACAGACATGATGCAAAAGAAAAAGGGAAGATCTCCCTGGAGTAAGAACTTCTCTGGGCAGTGGATAGGGCTAAACTGAGCTCAGCTCCAACAGCTATTCTTTCCTGAAGGGGGCAAAATAAGCTTCCTGAAGCTGCTCCTTCTCTGGCCAATGCATGGGGCCAGCTGTTCTCCCCACGGTGTTCTTTCTGGAGCTGAGGGTGCAGCCTCCCAGTGGCCCCTGTTCCTCTGGACAGTGGATGGGACCAGAATGGGGTGATGTCAGACTCCCCATTCCCAAGGCAGCTGTCAGTTGGAGCTGGGGAATAATTCACAGAAGTGTAGCTTCTCTTGAATAAATAAGACTACAAATAATGTAGAAAACAACGGATAGCTTGACTCACAGGAGAAGCAGGGACCAGCTACCTTGAAGTCTGAGCACCAAATCTCCTTTGTACTAGGCAACTCTGCTTAAAAAAGAAAAAGCAAATCCAAACAATCCATACTTCCTTCTAGGGTTAAAGGATTAATCAGCTCCTTGGACTCACCCAATTAATGTTTTTGCCTGCATTTTTCCTAATGCATCTTACCTTTGGAAGAGTGCACTACACTGGAATTTCAGCTAGTCACAACACGCAGAAACATTGTCTCAGCCTTTATAGCTGCACAGGTTATAAATAACGATCAGTCTATCTCGCTTGTTTGCTCCTTTAAAAAACAAAACAAAAAAACTCCCTTTGCCAAAGGTACTGTTTAGAGATCTTTCTAGACCATTTATTTTTAAATTACCAGCCAGAGGAGAGGAGAAAGGGGGTGGGGGGGATCTTAGACCGATTGCTTATCAGAATGAAATCCAAATGTCACATTAGTTGAGAAAGTTGGGAGATTAAATTTTCCAATGCCCTTCATCTGCTGCTGACATTTTGGGAGCTTTCCTCCCCCTCCCTTCAGCACCTGCTTTTCAGTCTTAGCATCTTAACACCCCGCGCCCCTCCCACCCCAACAGACCCTGCAAAGAAAGCCTCTTCACAGACTAGGCTCTCCAACGCTTCTTAGAAGTGAGTTTTACATAGGGTTTAGCTCTGACCTTAGGATCGCAGCTGCCTGCCTCTTCGCATGCGTATTCAAGGCATTTGCAGCCTTTGTGGGCTAACATTTTAACTAGAATACTGGCTTTTTAAAAAAGTCATTAATTTAAGCAGGTCGACTGTTATTATCATTTAATGAATGCCAACTGGCTTATGCCCTGCTGTTATTTTCTTTCAACATGGTTTTTCCATCTGTTGAAGAACCACAATATTGTTAAACCTGACACTACAAAACCCATCTCCAGCCAGTAACCGTGACCAAATTTCCTTTTTTTTAATTGCATTGGTTTAAAATAATTATTCTAAGAAAGAAAGCATCAAGTGGTTGCTAAATCTCTTTCTCCCCCCATTCCTCCCCCGCCCCCCCCCCCGCTTGTTCCCTCTTCAGGCATCAGGGGACAGTCAGTCAAGCCTTTTCCTCCATCAAAAAGGACAAGAAATAATTTGCAAAAGACCAGTGACATTCTAATCCCACTTGGCGATTCCAGGCACTACCTTGATTAAAACGAAAACAACCTCCCCTCCAAAAAACAAAAACAAAACCAAACTCTATGACAATCAATCTTGCACCAGAATAAAGTTGCCAAGACATTAGCCAGTCAAAAGAGTAATATTACTTGATCACTTCTACTGCAAATTCAGTTCAATAGTGCTAAATGATTTAGAGTTAACTCCTGCCAGGCCAAATCTTTTGTGGGAGCAGTTTTGATGGTCATTTCTCAGCCTCAGCGTGACTGCGGGCCTTCCTTTCAAAGGGGCGCTGTGAGTCAGTGCCAGCTGCAATGGTTGCAGCCTACAGAGGAAACCAAGACAAACCTTCTGGAAACCAGAGAAGTCACGCCTAATGCTTATGATGCAATCCAGTGGAACTGGGGAAGGAATGCGGAGCAGTGCATCCTTCATCATTTTCCATACCCTTCAAGCCAAGATGAAAGGAGCATGTGCGAGGGCCAATCTAACCAATGTAGGGTCCTCACAACCACTTTCACCTGCCCTACTTGTTCTGGCAGGGGAGAATCCATTGCATCAACACCAGGCTGGCATAGAAGGGGACCCATTCTTGGCCCTCCCCTGGCAGATGGAAGAACATTTCAAGATTGCCAGGGAACAGCAATGCACTTGTGGTAAATGAGAGCCAGAATTTAGCTCAGCGTAGCATCCCGGGGCTTGCATATCACACAGTGCTGCCTCTGGGCTGGAGGATGCACCTGGAAATAAAGCATGTGTGCTTACTTGCTCAGAATGGCTATCCTTATAATTAGCGAATTATTCATGGAATTATGGAGACCAAAAGAAAGTCCTTGGCAATTGATGGCTGCTTCCTGTCAAACTCACCACTGAGCAAGCAGAACTTTCTCCCAGTCTCCCTCACCTTGGAGGTGAATGCTCCAGCTTGCTCTCTCCAAGTGCACAATAATCCACGATCCTGAGAATGGCTCATCTCCACCTAACACGAATCTCCCTACAGAGCCCTGCCAATTGTTCTGCTCCATCAAACCTGCCCATACCAACCTGCTAGGTACCGTAAGGATGCTGTTTACAGGGACACGGGACTGACTCTCCAGGCGGTTGGGCCCAGGGAGAGGCGCTTCTTTGTAGGTCTGCCCCGGCCCTAGACCTTCATGGGCCCTCCTGACGGGGCTTCCCCCAGGAAACCCAGAGCCTTCCAGTTTAGTGGTTGATACCAGTTGCTTTCAGGCTTTGGTTAAATGCTGTTTTGACTTGCTGCACTGGGCTATTTCCCCCCCAGTGGATAAAATATGCTTAATTCTGCTAGTGGGTGATTTGTGTCTTTGTTGTAATAGTAATAATTTACATCACAATCTTATGCATATTTATGTAGCACAAATAACTTATAGCAACTTAATACTTTGCAGCACAATCTGATACATTCAGAAGGAAGCCCCCTGAGTTCTACGAGGCCTACTCCCAGGCAATTGTGCATAGGTTCCTTTATTTGCTTTTAGCTTCTTGTTGACTTGAGATGAGTAGGCTTTAAAAAGATACATTAGAATGAAGGGCAATCATCACCCTGTTTCAAGGTAATCTGCAGCTGCTGGCTGGAAAACTGTTCCTGTGATGTGACTGGTGTGTTTCCCTGTTCTCCAGCATGTAGTTTTGCTTTGGGTCTTTAGTGGGAATAGGGCATGGTTAGGCTTGCTGGGTATATGCTGTTGATGCTATGAAGAACTGACTAGTCTATACTTAAGACCCAGCTGCTATCTAAGTTGAGATGCCAACTCTAGCGAAGCGATCACGCAGAAATAATGCTGCTGTTTTTTAAAGTTCAGAAGTCTTGCTTCTTTATAGAGAAAGCAGGCCACTTTTCAGTAGTTTAGCCTAGCAAATGATCAGACCCCTGAAAATGTTGTCTCTCCTCCGTGTCAAGTACAGAGCATCATGAATTCTAGGAGTGACCCTGCAGAACTGACCCAGAGCAATTTTCTGCACAATCCTATGCAAGCTTTTCTGAAGGAAGTCCCACTGAGATTAATAAACAAGGTAGATGGGAGAAGGGGAATGACCTGTTTTTTCCCCCAAGCATTTTCTGGATGGGTGAGGGAAAGGATTTTTTAAAAAAGTTTTCCCATATGCCACTTTTTCTCCCCTCACTTCAGGTAAGTTTGAATAGAACTACAGCTTTTGTTCCTAGCCGTGTCAGTGTGGAAAGGCTAGGCAACATTTCATCTGACTGCAAGAGCAGAGACAAGCAGTTAAACACGTCAGGCAGTTAATCACAGTTACTACACTCAGTTTTGTCAAAGAACTGAGATTCAAGCATTACAGAAAGTGTTTCTTTGCTTGCTTTTCTGCGATATAACCACCAGGTGGCAATGTGCTACCTAGAAGAACAGGGCAATCACACAAGCAGGAAAACTTTCTTTCGCTTTCAGAAATAATACTCCATTTCTCCCACTCTAAAAAACAGAAGCAACACCGAGGATCAGGATGTTGTCTAAAGAGCCCACAAGCCACCATGGATAAGGAATTAAAAGTACACAATGAATGCCTCATGTAGAAAAGCATAGCCAGGTTCTGGTCTCCCCTCATAAATAGAAGAGGATTTTGTGCTGTTGCTATCCAAGTACAAAACTGGGGCATTTGAAATCAAAACCAGCTCCTGTCTCTCAGCATGACCAGTGGTGTTGATTCCCTTCTTCTTGACTTTAATTCCACCTTGCTGAAATGCAAGTAAGGATAACATTATATGCCTTTTGGGGTCCATTGGCTTTTATTTCCTATGCAAACTAGGAAATACTATTCCCCTTATGGACACCCCCCAGCCAACTCCAATCTAAATGTTCATAAATCTGAGAAATGGTCACTGGAATCGCATTGGTTGTTTGCTCTACGACGTGCATCCTATGCCGTGTGTTTTAAAATATGTGTTTCTGTGAGCATTTGAATTCTGTTTTGAAAATATTGCACCAAGCACTTTTGCAACATGCCTCCCGCTGCTTAAAAAATGACGTGCTGAGCTGGGCCGCTCTCCGAATTGGCTGACTGAAGCAGGATGCTTCAAGCCACTTTGTGGCAAGGCTGGTCCTGCAGTGATCTCCATTTTCCCCCTAAAATAGTGCTTTGATCTTCATTAAGGGAGCCGGTGCTGTTTATGTCCCCTGAGTATCAGAGAAGACTAGCCGTAACTCACAGGGCTCCCCAATGTATGAAGTATTTATATCCTGCCTGGCATGTTGTTCTATCGGTGCTTGATATGCCATTAGTAGAGTGGTGGAAATATTATGATTTATTGGCAAAGTGCTTTTTTTATATATTTCCCGCTGGCCTGGTATAAATATCTGATATTTATAATAATTACACCGACAGCATCAACTCATGATTCTAAGGAGACCGTCTGGCTGCCATGAAATTGATCACATTTATGAACTCCATTCGCACACGAGCGCTGACAGCTCCAGTGCCTCCCATTCTCTGGAGTCCTCAGCAGTGCAGTTCATAAACTCCTGCTGATTGTATGGAAACCCATCCATTTGCATTGCTTAACACACCCATTGCCGCACCACCTCCAATGCATCCATCACATTCTTTGTGCCCGGAATTTTAAATTCCTTTATAAGAAATGAAATGGAGGGGAAAAGCCATACAGTAACATCCATTTGCTCAATTTTCCAGCAATTTCTCTTGTCCTTTCCCTTGTGTTGTTGCTCTCCATCTCCGTCCCCTGTATGGGAAGTATGTGCAAAGCTATTCCACCCTCTAAGCTCAGTCTTAAACATGTTTCCAGGGATTTACTTCCTGGAAAACATGCTTAAGATTGCAGCAGCATTTATGGTGCAACTACCCATGATGCTCCACGAATCATCATCTTGTTTTTTTTAAGATGTAAAATTGTTTCTTAAGCTTCAATTTGAAGTCTGATATGGAGTGGGGGATGGGCTTTTAAGCACTTTCCCTAATGCTGTTTTCCTGCTGAAAATAAGCCTCCCACAAGCTGCTTTTATCCCCGCTGGGGAAAAGTTACTTACATCTTTCTCCCTATAGGGATGATCTGAAACAGAAAGGCCATGAAACAGGAAAGAATTAGGAAGCCCCTTCTTCCTGTACCAGTTTTCCACTTCAAATTTCAGCCTCAGCAGCTGCATTGCACTGAAAACAAACATGTCTTTAAAAAGATTCATACAATGATACACTACATAAATTCTGACATGACCCTGATGCTCATAGCAAAACATAGATGGCCTGTTACAAATGAGAAAAAACCCCAGATATATACAGATTCTATTTGATTGTAGAGATCTGACTTCAACATGTCCTTCTTCTGCAAGACAGAATTTTACCTCCATAGTCACAAGCAGCTAGGAAAGCTGAAATCAAAACACCCGTGAATTTAAGAAGCCCCTAGCTATTACTTTCAAGTTCAGAGCTTGCCCATGAAGGGTCAAACTTTCAGGCTTTGTCTGTGTGGTTCCTCCCATCAGCTAGCCATCTGTACCAACACAGGAGGCCAGCAAAAATCAAAGAAAAGTGAATGGATTCAAAGCTTACTCATATTTCACTAAAGTGAAAACTGGAATGCCCTGTGATTGAAAAGGACCATACCCTTAGGAATGCTTGACACCAAGATGAGCTGCATCTACATCATGGAGCATGTTAAAACTGCATCAGTTCAGCCACAAAAGAAGGATTAGCTGAAAAGAAGGATTGTCTGTGACTTTTGTATATCTTAGGAAATTAATGACAGCACTGATCCGAGAAAATGAAGACCCTTGCATAGGCAGCAGTAGAAATTGGTGCAGCTCTTATAAAGTCAGTGGAATAGGGCCAGCATGGACAGCTGGGTATTTGGCCCAGAGAATTTTGGCCTCCCATATGATTTAAATACTTCCAACTATAAACATCATAATAAGGCTTGGAAAAATGACTGTAATTTCCTCCCATTTTGCTGGTGAAATCTAATAGTGAATGTTAGTTAATGGATACATTTCCTGTGAATAAACATTGACCCTCTCCTATTGGAAGAGTGAATAAGGAGGGTTTTATTCCCAAACATTATAAAACAACTCTTGCATCTTGAGTTCCATATACAAATATCCTAGCATCCCTATTATCCTTTAAAAATTAAATTATTATTATTTTTTAAAAGAAGCTTCACAATCAGAATTATAGTGGAATGAACCATACATGCAATGAATAGAAATCTCATTTCTATTTCTCTCCACATTTATATCTGGCATAAGCTTCTTGAATAAAGTGACAGTTTTACTGAATAGGCATTGTCTGTCTGAACTAACTTCATTTGAGGAAGATCATGTTCAATTTATATTTCAAATGGATGTTAACAAAAATGGAGGCTCTTTGGTTTTTCTATTTAGCTCCCCTGCACACCATTTGGTATCTTTTTAGCTTCATCATCATCACCACCAGCAGCACCTTTTCTTTATTTGTTGGAATAAAATTAGCTGCATATTGCTCTGAGAAGTAATAGGCTGTAATAGCGTCTGAGGCACAGAGAACGCTACATGCTTTTTCAATAGGAGGAAGACAATAACTTTTACTAAAAGGAAGAAAAAACCCCTGACAATAAGCAACACAATGTGTAGTAATTTCAGGCACCATCATCAACAAGTAGTCAATGGGGTGCTTTGCTCTAGTGCGAGCTCCAGTAACTGGTTTGCTCCTCTTTCCCTCTTTCTTACAGGTTACCATTCGTGAATTGTCATAAGGCCAATTAATTTTTAATTGTTCAGAGAGTTCCTTCTCCTGCATTCACGGCAGTGACCGTCCTCAATGGAAAACAAAACGAACGAAGTGGAGGATGGCAGACACCACTGCCAGCCACTGACGGCTCCCTGCGGAAAGGCCTGAGCCGGCTCTCATTGTGGTCCAGCTTCCTTGCCAGAGATGAGTCCTTTGCCTCATGCCACGGTGGCTGTTTGTTCTCCTGTGCCCTTGTCACGTTCAGTGTCCCAAAGGTTTCTTCCATTGCAACCCAAGCCTGCTTTGTGCATCTTATCCTTGAACCGCCATGGAGAAGAAGATGCTGCCTGGGCTGACGTGATGTTTATGTTACAATTTGTGCGGGCATCCCAGTGGGCGATGTGCAGCATGCACAGTGCTGCTCTAGCTTCATTCACTGCTTGCAGTGATACATACCCCAACTTCAATGCAGTGGCTCGCAGCCTAAAGCATTGGCTCCTGTGGCAAGACTCAGCCGTGCTCGATGGAATGGGACTCTGTGCCAGCCTCCACCGCAGATGGTACTGAGCCCATTGGAGGCACTTCTGTCTCTGTGCGGAGTCTCCCGCTAAGGAGACGGGAAACACGTTGGCACAAATGTCGAGAAACCTGCCCCAATTGCCTTAATTCAAGTTCGTGCTTGAAAACACTAATTCTTCACATCTGCTTAGAACACTTCTCAGCTCAGGTTTTTGGAAAAAAGATAGAGGATCGTAGCATAATTCCAGAAATACAGGGTGACTCCTGTTAACTCAGAATAGATATAGTGGCTTTCCCCAACTTGGTACCATCCTGGTGTTTTGGACTGGAGCTCCCATCATTCCCAGCCAGCATGGTCATTTCACTGTGACAAAGCCTCCTTCCAAAGGTCACGTTGGCTGGGAATAATAATGAGAATTACAGAGTAACACATCTGGAGGGCCAGAGTCAGAAAAGGTTGTGAAACAGGCTTGCTCTAAAACTGATGGTTAATATTATTTAGAGTTCTAGTCCCACCTAATGTACCTGCTGATGATTTCTTAGAAATATCTCATTCAAAAACCAGCAGTCATAAGTACTGGACACAATTTAAAAAGCAGGTTCCCAACCAGCATGATAGCACATTAATTAGAGAAGAAGGGAGGCGTTAGAGAGAGAGAGAAGAACTAAACATTTCATTTGTGGAGGCAGGAAATATTGAAGTTTTGTGGCATTGGTGAAATTGCTACGTGAGTTAGGTAGCCAGTTCTGGGGTCAAAGAATGCTGATGACTTGGAAAGAGAAGGGGATAGTAAAGGACTAGCAAATAAGTCTCAAAAGCAGCAGATAATATTTTTTTTAGTGTTTCAGAAAGGAAGACACTGTCACAGTGAATTAGCAAATAAATATTTCATAGCACAATCAGGGTAGGCTGTAGATGCTCTATCCAGCTGGACACTCCCTTAAATGGTTCATTTGAGCCAAACACAATCTAGTGCTGGTGACCTGGTGTGTATGCGTGTGCAAGCGTGCATGCGTACACTCACAGACAGCAGCTCTCATCCAAGGGAAAGTGCCCTGCTCTCACTGAGAAGCTAAGGATGGTGGTGATGGGCATGGGAGGCTTGACCACAAGGGAGGCGGCTGAGGCAAGGCTGCTTCATGGTGGCTGATGAAAAGACCATGGTGTGCATGTGTAAGTGATTAGGGAGGGAACAGGAAATAGAACTGCCAAGAACTTACTCCTCCTTTACAACTCTTTGGTGCAACCACACTGGGAATACTGTCTTCAGTTCTGGTTGCTTTACCTAAAAAGGGACATTACTGAGTTGGAAAAAGTACAAAGAAGGGCAACAGGGGGCTGCAGAAGCTCCCCTGTGAGGAGTGGCTACAACAACTGCAACTGTTCAGATTAGAACAAAAGCAAGTAAAGGGAGACATGATAGAGCAGTTTAGAATAATGCACAGGGGGGAGAAGGTAGAGAGAGAGAGACTTTTCTCCTTCTCCCATAACACTTGAACCCAGGATCATCCCATGAAGCAGATTGGTGCGAGGTCCTTTATTCGTCCTAAAAGAAAGTACTCCTTCACACAGTGTATAGTTAAACTATGGGATTTGCTGCCATGGGAAGTGGTGATGGCCACCAATCTGGGCGGCTTTAAAAAGGGACTGGATGGATTCATGAGGGAGAAGGCTCTCCGTGGCTACCAGCCTTGCTGGCTCTGTGCTCTCTCCTTCACCAGAGGCGGCCTGCCTGCAGACACCAGTTGCTGAGGAGCTTGGGCAGGAGGAGATCTTGCACCCACCCTGCTTGAGGGATCCTGTGGGCAGCTGGCTTGCCACCCTGTGCACAGAGTGCTGTAATAGCGCTGATCCAGCATGGCCTTTCCTTGGTTTCTATGTTGTAAGTCTCGTACACTGAAGCTTAGGTATTGGGGCAAAATAGGAAATGACATCACCCTACTCCTATAGCATTGTTATTGTTGCTGTTATGCTGCCCAATAGTCAAAGCTCCCAGCAGCATATAAACACAATAAAAACACAGGTAACAGGAAACATAATAGGAATTAAACTGCAAAATATAAAAGGCAGGTTCAAACCTGAATTTGAACAGCTACAACAGAAAGAAATTAAATAATCAATAATCAAGCTGTGTATTTTGGTAAGGGATACATTTTGGGAAGATGGAGCTGAGATTGTTTAAGGCAGGTGAGGTGGTTGGGAGATGCATGCCTATGCCACAGCCAACAGGGGTCTTCCCAGGACAAGGAGGGTCCACAAACTCTGGGTAGGTCTTGGCTTGTGAGGAAGGTGGCAGGGAGTGAATTCTCCTGACTAAGCTCGGGTTCTTTGCTGTATTTTTCCTGCCTGAGCCAATGCTCAGCTAGGAAATAGGCAAGGCTTGCTGCTCAGCACTAACCTAGGACAGGGTGGCAGAGTTAAGTTATAAAAGCAAATACTAGTAGAAACTCAAAGGCAGACAGATACTAACATTGCTACAGACATAGCACCAGCCAGTACTACAGAGAAGATAGACCTAGATGATGTCAATACTCCTTCCCAATGTTAGAAGTCCATCTATTATTTAAGTAATCAACTCTAAGCAGTGTTTCTTTAGGAACTCTTACATTTCTGTCCTTTATGGGGCCATAAATTCTGAAGAGCATCGTAACAAGCATGCCTGGGATAGAGATTTACCACCTTGTGCCCTACTCATGATTATGCACATATCTGAATGTGCAAAAAAGAAAAGAAAGAACAGATAAGCTCTCATTTTGCATGCGATGACTTTCGGGTTCAAGGCCAAAAGTACTGGCTGAGGAATTCAACCAAGACTGAGAACAAATGAGAAAAACTGCATAATGAAGAAAGTGCTTGGGAACAGAGAAAACATGATGAGGCTCTTATTAATGAAAACAGAGTGTTTGCCTTAGAATAGGCTATTAGATTGCCTTCTCCAGATGAGCTTGCACAAGGTGAATGCTAGAAATTGGAGAAACACAAGTTGGAAGGTCTGCAGGCTAAGCTGTGTGGATCGGGGGACAGAGATAAAAGAAGGCCTTGTATCTTCCCATGGTTTTCCTATGAGCATCCTCATGTTCAGTCCCTCACATTGCCACCTTTACTTTCAAGCTGTTTCCCTCTACAGGTTTCAGGTATGTGTATTTATTTTAAGTTTTTGTATCCTGCCCTTTACAGTGTCTCATTTATACACTCATGCATATGTGATTTGATAATCATCGTTCATGGGCATTTAATTGCTCTAGACTTAGAAGCAACATCCCACAGTTCCTGTGACATGGTGCAAAATTTGCTTCTTTTTTTAGCTGAAATTTATTCATCACGTTTTGATATTGTCCAATAGCTGGACAGTTCATAACAGTTATAGCATAAAATACAATTATGATGATGACAACAACAACCCGGTATAAAAATTAAACTTTTAAATTTCAGTATAAAATAGAAGTCAAAGCTAACATAAAACCTAAATTTTATCCAGTAGTTATGATATTAGTCTTCTACAGGCTTAGATGATGTCTCATTACCTGTGATTCTCCATGTTCAGGGTATAGGAAATCTGACTTTACCCTACCCTAGTCCGAGCTTTGTTCTCCTCCTGAGAAAACAAGCTGGCTGGTAAAACTCCAAAAAAGGCCACAAGCCAATTTTAATGTCCACAGTTACCAGAATGGACCACTCCAAGTTGGGTAAGTGGTATTTCTTCATACTTTACTTTGGGAGTCTTCTTATGATAAACCTAGGACCTCATGACCTCAGATTTGTGTTATTCTGTCACAGCACACGCACGGCAATTTTCATATTTCTCATCATGACCTAGCTTTTCTCACTTGGATTTCAGATGGCTACCAGTCAGAGAAACAGAGGTGTAAGAAATTTCTGAAGACATCAGTTTCAGCTTCAACAGCAAAAGGTTGCAATCAAGTCCATCCCAACAACACAACACAACTCCTCCTCCTCCTTCTCTAAGACTATCACAGTATCTGCATAGGACTCCCTTCCCACATCCCCGATTTTTCACTAATAATACAGTGAAGCTTCAAGACCAACACATTTCTGAAATGCAGGCAACAAATATTTTGTATTCTTTCACCATGTGGAGGCAGGTCAACTTCTTGTTCTTGTTGGCCATTTGAGAAGGCCCAGGGACCCACCTTGCTTCAGCTTTATTTTTCAACCAGAAGGATCCCAAAGTCTTCTGCAAACACTTCTATGGTCAAAAGAATGCAGCCAGTTCTGGGCTAAGTTAAACCAGCAGCTGATGCTTAGGAGTTGTTTAAAATAGAGCTCTCTCCAAGTATTCACATTACATGCAGTAACTAGCAAAGGCCTATTTCCTAGGGGAATTGAAGCTCTCTGGTTTATACTTAACATGCTGATTGCCAGAATTACAGGATAGCTGTGCCGGGAGGAGGGCAGAGAATTAGATTCTGTCTCTAATTAGATGTTTGCTCTTCATTTGAATTTCAGATGCCAGCTTTAATTTTAGAAACTTTCCCAGGAAGCAAAGTGACTTTCCCTCACAAAAGTGCACCTGGCTCCTCCAGGCTTTGTCTGATGGCCTGTCACCAAGTGAGCACAGAGTAGGACAAGCCACTGCTCCCTTTTCCCCCGGTCCGAGGGATAGTTCCACTGCTTGTTTGTTTTCTAGTCATCGTGAAAACAAAGGGAGTCTTTTCAACCTGTCAAAGAGTCAGTAGCAGTGGACAGGAAGTCCATGCCCAGAACTCTTGGGCTCCAACCTAACCCACCAAACATAGGGCCACGCAATGTGGAAAGACCTTTTAGAACAACTGCTTCTTACCTGGGACAGAGAATTGTCTCTTCCAGACAGAAATCAAACCATGCTGGGATGATCAGCCAAGAGGGAATATGTGACAGTCGTATGTTTGATTATGAAGATTTGGCAATGTCATCATCATTACCTGAGACCAAATGTAATCTTGTACAGAGTCTTGGGCAACTGAGGAGCTAGAAAGCTCTTCTGTCCGGCTTGCAGATAGTGAGAGGGCAAGTTTTCACCAGCCTCTGCATTCTTAGGGCAGATTATTTTAAAAAGGGGAATGCTGAAAGTCTGATGGACACGACCAGTTAGAGTTTCACAGTGCAATTCTGTGTATGCCTACCCAGAAGGCCAAACTGAGTTCCACTGACTTTACTCTCAGTTAACCATGTTCCATTCCCTTCCCCAGTCAGGCCTGCTGGCTACAACTCCAATCATGCTCAGCCAGCATGCCTAATGGTTAGAATAGCTAGTGTTGGTGGATGCTGCAGTTTCCCCTCACACCTGGAGGGCACCAGGTTGGGGAAATCTGGCATACCAGATTGCAGTCTCTGTGTGAATTCAGTATTTCCTACTCCAAAGCAGTAACACTGAAGGTCTGGACATGGAAAAAAAGGTGCAGCAGCCTAGATTCTGTTTTTCCGTTAGTATCTGAAATGCAGCTCTACTATTCAAGGCTTTTATAAACCATTCAATTAATAGACAGCTCTCAGAATGGTGTATATATAAATTAAAACAGTCTAAAAACATAATATACAGACAGTATATCACAGGGCAGTTAACCTCACTGGAACATGACATCCACAATACTAACAAATAGTAATGATAACATATAACTCAAGAATAAAACAAAATAATAGAATGCTGGTGACCATATAGATAAAAACCAACATAAAACCCAATGACACTATTTAACAATTGAAATGCTGGGAATATTAAAAAAAAAAGGTTTTAACCTGACACTGAAATATATTGGCGCCAGGCACTCCTTTCCAGAGAACTGATTCCATAATTGGGGCACCGCAGCCGAGAAGATCCTTCCCCTGGTGACCACCTTCCTTACTTCTTTTAGAGGTGGCTCCTTAGAAGATGACCTGGGACCTCAGCAGTGTGGTGGATGGGAGGGGAAGCAAGTTGAGGGGAGGGGTGCGAGCACTTCCCATCATGCACTAACATTCTCGACCAATTTCACGCTGATATCCCACGCCTAAATCTTGCTTGAGTCAGTCTCCTCGAAAACTACATTTCTCATGGGCTTGCTATTGTTCACAAGCCTTCTTGGGAATGCTTCAATGCTTCTTAGATGAACACAGTTAAAAGCAAAGCAAAGCAAAAAAAAGCACAGCAAGGCAAAACAAAAGCAGAAAAAATAGTTTTAAGCAGCCAAAGAAAGCTGCCAAATCTATCAGAAACACAGACACAAATGCAATCCTGTTTTGACTCCACCCCTCATTGTCAAGACTGATGAGCCATTCTTCTCCCACTTCCTATTCTCCGAAGTGCTGGGAAATAATTGTTAGAAATTAAAAAGAAGTTCTTAACTCCATAACATGCTGTTCGTCACCTTCAGTGTAGACTCTGCATTTAGAAGCCAGTAAAGTAAGGGTGAATATAGAACTGGGGCGAAAAAGATGGTGCCATTCTAACTCATACAGATCTACACAGAACCCATTCCCTGTATAAAGCACAAGTGCCAGACAACTGGAAGATACTTACGTATTCTGTGTCAGCCTTGGAGTCATAGTATTCAATATCCTCCTCCTGTGGAATAAAGGATAAAGATGTGATAAGTACAGAACAAGGTCTGGGGGGAGATGCAATATGACTACTCCAGTAAGGTTACCAACTTTTGCTTTTAAAATGTCTGCTATTTAGGTGACCTTCCTGGTGAATCCTAGCAAATTAGAGGCAAATCTCAGAGCAAAAGCTTCTGGCTCACTCCCAAAGCTGGTGTGGAGAGTGTGGCCCTGGGTTCCACTAATGGAGACTGGTGGTGCTAATGTCAGTGGTCTGTGTATCCCCAACCTATTTTGTTCTGGGACTTTGTTCAGAACCATGGACAGCTCCTTTAAAGTACAGAGCCAGTCCAGGGCAGATGCAGCCCACTGAGGTTGGACCCACCAGCCTTGACGGACAGGTGAAGGGGCCGTGCAGGGAGGCCACTGTGATGGGAGTTTCCACAGAGCCACATCTGCCCCCCCCACCCCTTGCTTTGGCTTTTGGTTTGGCCTTTGGCTATGCTGTATCTCTTGCCTCAACAGAGCTAATAGAGCAGAACAACTACGGAGTAGCACTCACAGGGACAAGCAGCAAGTGCCTGCTGGCACTTTCACACATGTCTATGCAGTGGAAGCATGTACACAAAATGGAAATGTTTCATGTTTTCTTTGATTTAAATAACAATTCTGTTTTTACCTACAAATGTCTGGCAATCAAAGACATCATTGATAAGTTTTACAGAAAAAGCCACCAACTCTGAGATAAAGAAGGAAAACCAGCTGGGCATTTTTTCCTCCATCCGTTGGCAATGCCAGTGCTCAGCTAGACAATTACTGTTTGCTAGATCTGGTAAGGACAATGCTTTTCCATGAACAAATATTGAGAATTTTTTCACTGGCAGAGCTACTTTAAAAAAACAACTACAGTTCTTTGAGTATGAACCATAGTGACATTAATTATTCTTATGCCATTTTTTCTAGGGCATTTTTACTATGGATGGATGAATCTGTCTCTTTCTACTCTATGAAAGTTCCACATGTTTTTACCCATACTTCTGTACCATTCCCTTTCCATATTACTCCCCAGATTTTTTTTAAGTTCTTCAAAATTCATATTTAAATAGGTCTTTCCATATGTATCTAAACATACATTTTCTTTCAAAGCATGTATTTAACTGCATACCTTGATAACATTCAACTACTGAGAAATGTGTTGACATGTAGAGAGATGAAAAACCTATGGATAGCAGAGTTCCAATAGAACATCAGTCCAAGCGGCACGAGTCGGGACAATTGCACAGGAATTCACAACGCCAGAACTCCTGAAGCTTCTCTGGCATTTATGTCTAAAAAAGACTGAAGTGGACTGAAGAACCTGCTTCCGCTCCTCGACAGCTCTTGAGTGGAGACACTCACTTGCCAACTGGCAACTCAGCACAGTTTGTGTGCAGTCACTTGGCAAGCCTGTTGGGGGCATCCCTCCTATTTTGCCAATGGATGAGGAGCATCAGCTCACAGAGGTTTCTGAGGAGCTGAAAAATGCAGCAAATCTTTTCTTACTGCTCACAGGGCAATGCAGATGGCCGGCTAATCTGGGAGTTACTACGACGGGCAGTGTCTGTCTCTCTAGGATTTAAACTAGGATGTTTTTCCTAGCTGGAGTTCCCAGAAGCTGAGTCAGAAAGTCTTGCCTGCAAAGCTGATGCTCTGCCACTGAGCTACAGCTGCTCCCTGGTCCCGCTGGCAAAGAAGCAGCCTTTAAACGGCGGGACGGAGCTGGAACATGTTGTTCAGCGCTCGATAAAAAGGCATCTGCCTTCATCCAATGCTTGTCACCAGGCAGGCTGTGACATATCTCGTTAGAAGGCTTCACTAGCTCAGTTACAAGCAATGCAGGCAGGGATGTAGGGGCTGCGGTTCTAGATCTGTGCTGTGGCATGGAAGGCCACATTAGAAGTTCAAAACATTGCCGATTTGTTTTCAATTATTGTGTTGTGTGGGTGTGAACAGTGGAGGATGTTGGAGATACTAAGAACCCGTGCTCCCACTCAGAGCCACTAAACAGGCAATGAAAAATTAGTAAGTTATTTCATCACTCCAGTGAAGAACTGTATGTCATTAATTTGCAGTATTTAGAGACTATTTACCCAGAAAGGCCTATTCGGATTTCTCTTTCCCAGTGCTAGGACATGCAGCAGCTGATAAAATTCATAAAGGAACAGGCAATCCAGGGAATAGTCATTCTCTCTCTCTCTCTGTGTATGTATGTATGTATCTCCATCAGAAGGGGGTAATTAAAGGGCACCCAGATTCTCTGTTCTGTATCAGGGATTAGGAGTAGAAATGCAGCATGTTCAGCACCACTCTGGCTGCTATTCGCCAGCACAAGGGAGTCACTGAAAGGCCCAAAAGACAGGACGATTCCCAAGCAAGATCATTCCTCCTGCTAGCAAAGTGGATTTCCTGCTGCACACAGACACGCTCTATGGCCATGAGTGGTTTGCTGCATAACTGAGGAATCCCTGAGCCAATCAGGAAGGTTGTGCCTAAAAACAAAGCACACAGAGCCGACCCAGCCACACCTGCGAGGACTAAGGACCGCAGGCATCTGCCACCATGGAGCACTGCTGCCATGGCTGTCCTCCACAGTAAAGCAGTGACGAGGGCTGAGGGAGTGGAAAGGCTGAGGCTAGGAGGCACTACGCTTATGCTTCACAAGTCCACCTCTAAACCATCAGGATACAGTCTTTCTCATAGCTAACTGAAGAGCCAAATCATCAAAAAAACTAGTGGTTCAAACAGGTTACTTGCAATATATGCCTGCTGAGGATGGTCAACAATTATACAAGGAAACCAAGGTACACTTAAACTAGCAGTCTCATGGACCAGTCTGGCAGTCTGAAGCATTACAGAAATTAATGGCTAGGTTCACACAACTCATACTCAACGCATATGGGTTGAGTGTGGGTTGTCATTGACCCATGGGTTGTTCGTCATGAACAACCACAGTTCACCTCACAACAACAAACCATGAATTCACTTGTGGGTTCTTTGTGTTTTACAAACCATGGCATGTGTGGTTGGGTTTACATAACACAACAACCCATGATTCAGTAACAACCTTGAGTATGGCTTGTCAGGTTGGGTGAACCCAGTGAGTTGAAGTGAATCATTTTCAAATTAAAAATGAACAGCTGTTATGAGGGACAGAGTGTGATCAGTTCCTAGGGAAGGCGTCCTTTCTCTATAGATATTGTTCTACACTAACTTTCCTCGAGCCAAAGATTTCATTAGGACTGATACTGTGGCATGGAACCCTTTTGGAATAATTCTGTAATCTAGCAGGCTTTAAACAGTCCCCTGGTAATTGGCCAGTGATTTTTCTATGGTATGTTTGAGTCATGTGCATGTTCACCTAACACAGTTGAGTACCTGAAAGATGTGTATGCAACCATTCACATGACTGATTTACTATGCAATACACTGTCCATATGGTTGTTTTCTAAGTGACAAGCCACATGAGAGGTTGAATTTATGCACTGAAAGCAGGAGAACTTCTGTAGAACCTCAGCTCTCTTTCATTCAGACCGGACCTGCTTCTCGTCCCACTTTATGCTCCTTGCCAATGCCAAGAATACACCCCACTGAAGACTGATCCCAGTCTATACCCGTTCAGCAATAGCTACTATCTGGTGAATCCCACTACCTCACTCACATGTCAACCTGCTGACTAGCCCAGTAATCCTGCTCATAATAATTTAGGGGCCGGTCTCACATCAGATACTCTTGAGAAGAGATTGATGCTAGAGGAAAGTATGGCCCTCCATTCCTTCATCATGTGGCATTACCATTCCTTTCATCAGAGTGCTCTTTATAATAGCGTTAACTGAAGCAAAAGTCCCTTAGATGACTGTTGAAGAGATACCCCAGAGTCGTTCCGTTCAGTCTAATGTCCTGTGCACAAAGCTTTAGCTACTACTGGAATGCACACTGATAGCAAAGGAACACGTGTAAGTAGCTGAAAAACTGACTGTGCAATGACTGCTGTGCAGAGGGAAAAACCACCTTCACAGACTGTTCACGTGAAGAAAGCTCCACTCACAGAAGGGGCCCTTCCCCCAGCTGCACCAGCTCCGGTCCTCATCCCCGAACATATGTACATATTTTATACATGGGCAAGCAGCTGCATAACATTTATGTGTGTGCATAGGATTCCATGAGATTAAAAATCTTGACTGCACAGGCTTCCCCAGTGCCTCAAAGCCTCCCAAGCAGGATCCCCTCTGCAGACATCTGTGTTCAGCGCACAGTAATCGGGGGCGGAGAGCTGCGCAAGTTTAGTGGCAGGACCAATGGCCCTAACCAATTGCTCTTTCCATGGAATGAGTGCCTTTCCTGCAAATAACACATGGAGGGCATTAATGAAAGGCCCAAGCATGGTTCTGGGAAGCTTGGTCAGTAGAGGAGAAAGAGATTTGTCATTTTAGCTTTGAGGATCTTCTCCCACATGTTTCTCTCTGCTCACTGAACTCAAATGAGACCACCTTGATCAGAGGCTAGATTGGCCTCTGATATTTTTTGCCATGGTGGCATTGAGTCTATGGAAGACCTTGCTTAGCCCATCTAAACAGGAATAGAGTCATAGAAACATAGAACAGTAGAGTTGGAAGGGGCCATGAAGGTTCAGCCCCCTGCTGTTGCAGGACACCAAGTTACACCATCCCACTCAGATGGCTGTCCAGGTTCTTCTTGAATGTCTCTAGGGTGGGCGAGTCATCTCCTTTAAGCATGCTTTCCCTCTCTAAATGAACCTTTGTAACCATCCAGAGACTTTTTAGTAATAGGATGGTGTATAAAAACTTTAAATAAATAAATAAAAATAAAATAAACCTAAGGATTAGGATTAGGTTCATTTAGAGAGGGAAAGCATGCTGAAAAGAGATGACTACCTCCCGCCCTCGCCCTCGCCCTAAGCTTGTCCTGGTACTCTTGGTACATTTTTCAGAGTACTCAATGAGTTAGATCACTGGATTTTTTAAATTATTTAATTGCTTTTTGATCGTTTAAGTTGCATTTTTAAATATTTAATTGTTTGCTGCTTTGATCGTTTGTATGCATTGAAAAAATGAACTTTCAATTATCTCAAAAACCAAAACCAAATTTAGGAGGGACATGGTTCCTTTAGAACTTTACAAAATGCAAAGCAAAGCAAAATCAAAAACTGAAACTCAGGTTACATTACTGAACATATGTTTAATTTTCCAGTACACATGCATCTTAAGATGCATACTCTCCCACCCAGACTGGGTGCTGTCAGTATTACCAGCTCCATCGTGCGGAGGACCATCCACAAGTAGTGAGACAAAACCTGCTCAGCTCAAGTGATTTCCTTTTCCTTCTCCAGGGTGCTAAAACTCAAGCTGACAAGAATCCTTCAGCTTAAGGTAATCTGTGCCAATTACTTAGGCAGAGAGCAAGAGAATCATCAATGGAAAGAAGTTTGCTCGCTGGATATAAAAGACTAGACACAAGCTTATCATTAACACAGACAGAAAACTTACCCTCCTTAGCAGATATTACCATGTTTTCAGAGCCATGTGCCTCTCTTGACCACTTCTAAATGTATTTACTAATTTAGTCAGTGTTTAGTTATAGTTTGGAAAAGAGATTATTGGTATTCAGACTGAACTGACCCTGTAACTAATGTGGGTAAGATAATGTGTGGGAGACTAAACCATGTAGATGAGGTTAAATCCATGGCTGGAGGAGGATGAAGGTGAAAAGGAAAGACTTGCAAGACAGGGTCTGGTGCTGTTACAGAATGGTTTGTGCCATAATTCCCCATCCCTTCAAAGGGAATATTGGGAACTGTTGGCTTGAGACCAACCTTAGGTATATGTAACAGGAGTAAACCATGCAAAATTGACTGGTCTGAAATGTAAAAATACCACTGATTACATCTCAGCAGTAATTTCTCTAAACAGAGTACATAACAATCCAAAGTAGCAGTGGACGGGTTTTTTTAGGAATATATAAGAAGCTGAGAGAAGCCACTCCCAAATGAATGGATGATTAATGGTGTTGCAATCTGTGTGAAAGAGTGGTGTCCCTGTAGGGAGGCATTTTAATGAACATTTAAATATTAAGAACATTCACCTTCCAGATTATACTGATTTCCAGATGGTCTGAAGTTTGTGTCCTGGTTCCTGGATATTATGGTTTTCCCTTCAGAAGATTTAAAACATGCTGTTTTCAGCGTTTCTCCTTCTAAAGCAGCAGAAGCTCTTCATCTGTGGTTATGGAGATGGCATGCCAAGAACCCCTCATGGTGCAAATACTTCTCTCCTAATCCGCCAATGGACTTTAATCTTTCTTGGTTGTCTGAATTGTGATAATCTGTTACTGGCGTCCTCTGTGTCTTTGTGCCGAGCTAATCCCTCAACAACTAAAATTGTGCAATGCATTCATGCAGTATGATCAGATTGAAAGGCAGCAGAGTATGGGCAGCAGGAGACCGGTCTGGGGAGAAATGTGCCGAGACTTTGCATGGGCAGGGTTCCTATCGCCAGACTTGTATTCTTCCCCCAGAGGTCTGCATTAAGGCAGGACATGTAGCCCCAGATGGTTAAACCATTACCTAGGGGAAAGAGCAAAGGTTTTGCCATTCCCAGAATGCCTACCCCGAGAAGCTTTCAGGATTCCCACTGCACTGCTCCTGTCACCGGCCAGCTTTCTCACATTGTCAGTTTCAGCTCAGGCTGGCATTTCCCTTGGGATGCAGCCTTAAGGCAGCTCAGGTTATAATGACTGATTTTAGCAGAAATACATGGAAAATGAAAGAAACGTTACAAGAAACGTCCTTCATTTGCACCTAAGGCCACACTTCCCACAACATCTTAGGAGGGTAGAATCCTAATGTGCAGTGAGGATCTCTGCTGTGACACGGACAGACAGAGGTACCCGGGGAGCTTTTAAAGTCTGCACCTTCCCGGACTGTGAGGATTTAACCCACTGGCCGATAACATCGCTCTGATGCTTCTCTGACTCTCCTTGCCACTGACTGTGCTCTGTTAAATAATGGTAGATTGTGTGGCATGCCATAGTGCTATTGCGCCATTCAAAGCAGACAATGCAGAGCAAGACCTTAATCTATCCCAGGCTTTTAACTTACAGTACACAAAAGATGCAGAACATGTTAAGCTTCCTGGTGACAGGCCCAGACTTCACCATGCGAGATGTGTTCTCGGGTACCTCTTTGTAAACCCCTGCTAGAGGATTGGCCTTGGATTGGGAGGTCCAGGTTCTAGTCCCCACTTGACCAAGAAGCAAACTGGGTGACTTTGGGCCAGTCAGTGATTCTCAGCCTAGCCTAACTCACAGGATTGCTGTGGGGATAAAGCGGGGTGGGGGGGTCCTTGGGCTTCTTGGAGGAAACGAGGAATGAAAGAAGGAAACAGCCCACTGCTCGCCACTATTCATGCACGATCGGCTTAGATCCTGACAGCACGTCACTGCTAGTTGAAGTTCAGCTCCTAAGCAGAAATGAGAGGATTGCTTCCCACCTATTTACATTGCAGCGGGTGGAACCTTCAGGAGCTCCCATGCTGCTCTCAGCTTCTCTGCAGCACATTCATCCATTTGCCTGTGGGGGACTCACCTGTCATCGGGATGAATGGAATGACAAACTGCAACTTGGCTGCTAAGTGGGGACATCTGCTTCTAATTACACAAGTGTATGCCGGAGTGCCACACTGAGCAGTGAAGGACCCCAGTGAGGCACAGGGGAGTCATTGCAGACATCAGCGAGTAATAAAAGAAGGAGCAGCACTTCGGCAGTAAATCATCCCTCCCTGCCCCCAACGCGGCTCACACAGTGCACACGGAGCGGCCCAGGGCTACGTGCGCTCTTGTGGCCGTCTGCAGCCTCACCACATCCTCTCACTCCATGAGAACCGCTGCTGGAAGGCCTGGTTGGATCCATCGACTCCATTTTACATTGCTAAGCATGTTATCCAGAGCTAATGGTGAATTCCAATGTAATACTGTGGCCCTATTCCTCTTTAAACTATCCCCGTGAAGCACCATACAGCAACAGCAACACTGCCGTCACCAAATGAAATGGTGTTGTGTGTAGCTTCCACGGGCAGTTAGCTGGTCAGGGATGATAGGAGTTGTAGTCCAAAACATCTGGAGAGACTATTTGGAGAATGCTGCTTTAGGAGGCAATCCTACATAGGTTTAGGCAGAAACTTGCATTGGACTGGCTGGGGAATGCTGGGAGTTGTACGACTTTTCTCTCTTTTTGGTCTAAATATGTATAGACCGTGTGGAAGTTCCCAGTGTGTTCTGATCTGGAGCCTGTCTTCAGTTCCCTTCTGGACAATGGGACAGAGCTTTGCTTTCATCCCACTCTGCACGCGCATCCATCTCTTTCTCTCTGCTTCCTCCATCTCCCCGTATTTCTTTCTTCTTTTAAAACTCCCAGTAAATACAGCTACACTAAAGTGACTGCTGGTGCAGCTTTTTGGTTCTGACTAACCAGCTGAGCACAAAGAGGCTAGAGCAGCCTTCCCCAACCTGGTACCCTCCAGGTATTTCGGATTTCAGTTCCCATTTATTTCTTTATTTAAGTCTTTATAGCTCTGTTCACTAGCAATGGCGCTCTTAGAACAGTGAACAATAAAACCATATAAAATCAGTCCAAGCCCTCTGTAATTCTGGGAGTTGCAGTCTAAAATATCTCTGGGTCTCCAGGTTGGGAAAGGCTGCTGAAGAGTGATCAGCCGTGCACAGCAGCTCCTGTCCTTGCACCAGCCTCTGAGTGTGGGGTGGTGGAAAAGAAATTTGTGCATATCTCCACACCGCTGGCCTGCCACGTGATAGCAATCACCCAAAGGAGCAGTCTTTGCGTTAGCCATGCTAGGCACACTCCTTGGATTCCACAGCTGAGCTGCTCTCACAGTTTCGTTCTGATCAGAAAGTCTGTGGGGGAGGTTACTTGTTTCCACGTGGTTTCCCAAAGTGGGGGAGGCTTCCTATTTGAAGAAGGATCAGCCACTGAAGAGCTTCCCCTGTTGTCTTGATAGCATGCGACAAGTGGTTATGAAGGGTGTCGGGTGGGGAAAAGGACCTTCTGGCTTTCAGCAGGAAGCCCTCCAGTGGGTTTGGCTCTTCCAGCAGCCAGACTCGGACTTGCATTATAATGAAAAATGAAAAGCGAGAGAGAAAATGAACTGATGCTGTATCTTCCAATTTCAGCTATTTAAAAAGCCTGATCATTAAGAGAAGTGTACTTATTAATTATCTGTGATTTGTTGTGAAATGCTGAGGGGTTTGCAACAACAAGAGAAGCAAAAGATAAATTAATTTATATTCCCTCTCCTTCCTGAGTCCATTTCCAAGCATCCACCAGCCCCACATGCAGCTCTGTGCCCTTTCCCAAAGCTGCTGTTTCCCCAGGTTCTCGGCCATCTGCACTTCATAATTAAAGGAACCCCCAGGGAACCCGTAACACAAACGAGCTAATTTCATGTTTAATGATCTTTAATCAGAAGTGAGTGTGACTAACAACATTCATCCAGAAGGTTCTTTGTTGTTCATTTTATCTTCAATCCTTTCCTCCAAAACCCCAAATTCTACTTTCACATGTGATGTTGCAGCTCCTACAGAGGCATAGAATAAAGCTGGAAGCAAGGCAGCCACAAAAGGGAAGTGGAGATTAAAGAGACGCACAAAGCCAAGCAAGCTGCAAATATCCAGCAGTCTGCATCAAGAGCCGGTTCTTGCTTCTTCCAGTGCACTTGCAGTTTACACACTGTTCAAAACCAGGCCTTCACCATTTGAATCAGATGAAATTGCCTTGCACCGTATTGCTATACAATCTGCTGGGATCGATGGCCACTCTCCCAGGTCTCCGACAGAGCTCTTTCCCAGCCCTGTTACCTGAGATCCGTTTAACCAGAGATGACTTATTTTACCTTGGAGCTGTACACACCCTCCAGAGGCCCTGTATGTATTTGCTGTTTTCTGTTGCTTGGCTGATAGTGCAAAAACAGGAGACTGGACAAGCACTAGGAAGGCCACAGCACACCGCTGAAGGCTATATTCTGCTTGGCAGGCTGCAATCTATGAATGTGGACACGTTATGCTGACTTAGGTTAGTCATATAACTTTCCCAGGGATGGATCTCTGGGCAGGAGTATCCTAGATTTCTTGTAGTGTTTCTTAAAAGAGGACAGCAAACAGAATCGATTCTGGTAACATCTCCTTGTGCATGCATGCAGCACATAACATCACAATGTGATTCCATGAGAAGCAAAACTTAGATCAGAATTAGACACGATTACAGATGATCATGAGCCGAAGGTTATACAGATAAGTCCGTTTCTGAAAGTAGTGGTGAGTGTGAACCAGCGAATCTGGCAGCAGGACGCGGGCACCTGGCTGCACCCCCAGGAAAGCTCACAGGGAGAAGGCCTGGCTGGTCTGAGCCTCACCACCACACAATGCCGCTTTGCAGTGGCTGAAAGGCGAACTGCAATCAGTCTGGAGTTAGGGGGCAGCAAGTGACCTGGGGAGCCAGTAAGCTTCCTGCTGGACATGTACAAGAAACCCAGGCTTGGTGTCTCATGCTGGGTAGCTTGTCCTTAAGATAAGGCACCCACCAGACTCTTGTGTTGGGTTTCTTGACCTCATACGCCTGATCTGGACCCTGCCATGCTGGATAACGTTTAACCAGTTGCAGCAAATAATCTGGCTTTAGATTGATACAAGCTAGATTCTGAGAAGGAAGAGACACTCAAGTTCATCTCATAAATATATGTTGACTACTGGAGTGTACCAAATAATCTGAAGAATAGTCTATGCTTTGTAGACTATAGCAAAGCCTTTGACTGCATGGATCACAAGAAGCTATGGACGGTCCTAAAGAAGTGGGTGTGCCTCAGCACTTGACTGTCCTGATGCATAACCTGCATTGTGGACAAGGAGCAACTGTGAGGACAGTATGGAGAAACAGACCGGTTTCCTATAGGCAAAGGTATCAGACAAAGGTGTCTTTTATCTCTGTTTTTTCAATCTGTACAGAACATATCATAGGAAACCTAGTTTAGGATCAGAGGGAGGAGTGAAAATTGGCAGAAGATGCATCAATAATTTAATGCAGGTGACACCAGAAAGCAGCAATGATTTGAAGCAACTCCTGATAAAAGTGACAGAAGAAAGAGAAAAGAGAGACCTGCAGCAAAACATTAAGGAAAGAGAAAGATCATAACTACAGAAGCATTACTGTCAGCAATAACTGAAATTGTGAAAGATTTTGCATACTTTGGCTCAATTATCATTTCAAAAGGAGACTGTAGCCAAGAAATTAGAAGATGACTAAAACTCAGAAGGGCAGCAATGAAGGAACTAGAAGAGATCATCTGGTGTAAGGTTTCACCGAAGACCAAGGCGAGATCATTCACAGTGTTGTATTCCAAAACACTATGAATGGGCATGCAAGCTGGACAGTGAAGAAGGCTGACAGGAGGAAAACTGATGCATTTGAAACAGTGCTGAAAAAAGCATTGTGAATACTTTGGACTAACAGAGAGATGAATGAGTGGAACTTGCCCTGGAAGCAAAATGACAAAAATGAAGTTGCCATACTTTGGGCACAGTATGAGTACTGGAGAAGAAAAAAAAAAATCCCAGGGAAAGTTAGAGGCAGAAGAGGAAGACTAACTGTGAGATTGTTCAATTCTATAAAGGAAGCCACAGGCTTGAGTTTACAAGAGCTGAGAGGCTGCTAAGAACAGGACATTTTGGAGGGCGCTCACTCATAGGGTTGCCATATGTTGGAGATGACCTGATGGCATACAAGCACAAATTAAGAATACCTTTACTGGATGGCATGGCCACTTAACTTCTGTTTTTCTGGATGATACGGAGTGTCCAAGCACATTTCGATTTGGTTGCAGGTCTAGTTTTGTGCTGGAAATAGCTTTGGACATTTTGGTTGATGATTTACCTTGGGACCTGGACAGTGGAAGCATTGCACTGTTGGTTCTGCAGTATCTCTTGGTGGCTACCAACTCCACCGATCAACTTTTCTTAATGGTTTTCCTGCGTGGTTTGGGGCTTAAAGACACTGTTTTAGAAGTGATTCAGTTCTTTCCTGGAATAGCAATTAGAGAAGGTGGTGCTGAGGGGCTCCTATTCATTTTCTTGCCCATTAGCTTATGGACCACCAGAGAGCTCTATTCTGTCCCCTCATGCCATTTAACACCTCCATGAAACTACTGGGAATAGTCATATATAGTGCAGTGCCACTAATATGCAGACGGATGCCCAGCTCTAGCCTGCCTTTCCATCACATTTTAAGGAAGCTGCTGAGTTCTGTACCAGCACGTGCTGCTGGTAAGGCTTAGATGAAAGCTAACAAATTGAAACTGAATTCAGACTAGGCAAAGACACTCCAGTAAAACATAGCCAACCTGCAAAGAGAAGTTCAGCCTGTGGTGGATGGAGTGATGCTCTCTCTGATCCCCAGGATTGTTGTTTGGGAGTTCTTCTGGACATGTCTTTCACCCTGGATGTCTAAGTGACAGGGGTGGGCACAGGTGCCTTTGCTCAGCTATGGCTGTTTGTGGAGGCGGCAGATCTGAGTGCAGTAATACATTCCTTAAGTACCCTGGCAGGACTATTTTGAAAAGAGTCTGGAAGCTCCAGCTTCGTCAAACAGGGTAGCTGGCTGGTTAATTGGAGTAGGGCATCAGCGACATTTCACCCTATTGATGCGCAAGTGCACTGTCTTCTTATTTATGTCCAGGAGCAATGCTGGCGATGACCTTCAGGACTAGGGTAGCAAATGGATGGCCCTTTGCCACACGAGCCTGCCTGCTCATTCAGGCAATCTGTGGAGGCCCCCTTGCCAGTTCCAAAGCAACACTGTGTTACAGCCAAGCTTCGGAAAACCTGACGCAGGCAGGTTCTCCTTGCTTCCTCCTAGCTAGTCCTTCTGATGCAATGTTAAGACATTCCTATTATTAAAAGGCTGTGGGCCTTTAGACGCTGGCTTTCCTGCTTGTCTGTCATATTATTTGTTATCCTCCTGATGTTGTTTACTTCTTTCTTTACTTTTTTTAAAATTTTGCCTTGCTTTATGATGCCTTTTACTCTCCGTGTATGTCTCTCTCTGTGTTAATATTTTACCACTGGCTTTTGTGTTTTTTTTTTTGTATGCTGCTGTTATTACTTATTATTATTTTTGTAAGTCATATTGAATTATATGCACAAAGGCAGACTATTAATATTGTATACAGATTAAATACCTGAAGTATCTGACTAGTGCTTGTACCCGAACTCATCAGGTCTGCTGGATCCTCATCAGTTTGCCTTGGAATATGACTCCCAGATGGCTTGGACCATGCCTATGCTCTGACTGTGTGGTGCCTTTGCCGACAGAGTGATGGTTAGAGTACCAGACCTGGACTTGGGAGAACTGGGTTTTAGTCCCCATCTGGTCATGAAACTCACTGGGTGACTTTCTCAGCCTAACCTACTTCTCAGGGATGTTTTGAGGACAAAATGGATAGCAGAAGAACCACATATGCTACTGTGGGTATCTTGCAAGAAGAAAAAGTGGGATATAACTGTAATAATGAGTAAATAAAACTAAATAAATATGCTGCTGGAGATATGGCAAATAGCCAATTACGTTGTTAATCCTTGTTTTCCTGAAAGCCACTCTTCCTGATTATCTGTATTACATTTCTTTAGAACCTGTGTCACCTACGACTTGAAAAGAGCTATGTAATTATTTTCCCAAATGGAAAGGAAGTAGTGCCACTGTAGAACTGTTGTGAATGTTTCAGAAGAGATGACACAATGCTACTATTTTGTCTTGGTTGTCAGTGGGTGATTTTGCAGCTAAGTGACGAGATCAGCAGGTGATTTTGCAGCTAAGTGACTAGATCAACAAGTTTGGAGACAGAGCTAAGATAACACAGCCGTCCACATTTTATTTTATGCAACTAATACTGTGAATAGCAACCTCATAAGACATGGGCAGAGCTACTTTAAAACTGAGGAGCATTCCAGAAAGAATATGATCAGGGTCCTGTTTTCAAAGAAAACATCAAGAATTCCTCTAGTTCTTAGTCTAACCCAGCCTTCCTCAACCAAATGCTTCAAATGTACTGGATTGTAATTCTAATCATCTGGCCAATGGCTGCACAGGCTGGGAATGATGGGAATTATATCTGGAGGGCACCAAGTTCCAGAAGGTTGGTTGAACCTCCTTGAAGCTATTTTGGTCCTATCCTATACATTCATTACAAACTGTGGACCTTTGTCAATTTGCAGCTATGACTGCTGCTTCAGAAGGTGGTAGGAAAGCAATGTAAACAACAGAAAGCTATTATTGTGTCCTGGAAACAATCATTCTAATACACTGGTCTGAAGAGACAAAGAAAGTTAACTTAAAATACCAACATCAAACACAACATGATACAAAAGAAATGTTGAAAACAACAGCAAGCCATGCTGCTATAGATATATAAATAGAGAATCTTACTTTTTCATTAGAAAGCAACCCCTGCTTCCATGCTGCGGGGTGTGTGTGTGTTTCCTTACAGGGAGTCTTTGTGTTTCTCCACTGCAATCTGCTGATCAGCAAGTTGCTAATGCTGGGGTACAAATGTACAAATGTCAACCACAGTAGTTGCATAGGAACTGCAAGAGTGATGACTACCTTAGTGCCATCTGATCAGTCAGTATGCTTATCCTAGTACAACCAGCCATGAGAGGGGCAGATAGACTTTAAGTTTCCAGGGAAGTGATCTTCAGCAACTTATGACAGGGTTGAGTAGCAGCAGGTACATTAGAACCACATTCCCCAAAGGCAGGATCAGGGAGTGAAAAAAAGGCAAGCTGATCAGCAAGGCTGAACCTAGGCAGGACATTTAACAGTACAGTGGCTGGGGTCTTCTCACTATATTTAGGGAAGCTGTTGCTTCAGCAAAGTGTAGAGGCCTTCTTGGAGGGCCTCTTGATCCTATGGAACAAGTCATCTTCTGGAGTGAGTGGAGTGGAGTGGAGTGGCAACTGTCTTGTCAATATCTTGGGAACACAGCACACCACCCCTATTCCCAGGTACTTATGCAGGGATAGGACAAGGATTTTGTGTGGCTTCCTGGAGTGCCAACCAATGAAACTGTTCCAAGTGGTTCGGGATCTATTATCTACTGGCCCAAAAGCTGATCAGGCAGAACCCTTGGTGGCCCACTGTGACAAGTTTGCTTAGCACTTTGAAGGTAAAATCACTCAGATTTGGCATGGATTGGACTTCATATTTGATCCAGTCCTTAGAACAGAAGTATACAGCGCACCATGTGGTCCTATTGTATTGGATAAGTTTCAACTGTTATGGAATGCGCTCCCCAGAGAGGTCCGCCTGGCGCCGTCGTTATTTGTTTTTCGGCGCCAGGCGAAGACCTTTTTATTTAAGCGGCATTTTAATTGTTAATATTATTGGATTTTATCTGGCCAGGGCGGCTTATTTTATAGTTATTTTTGTATTTTTAATATTAATATTTTTAATTTAATGTTATTTATTTTTAACTTATTGTTGTAAGCCGCCCCGAGGCTTCGGCGAATGGGGCGGCATAAAAATGTTTAATACATAAATAAATAAATAAATAAATAAATAAACAAACTGTTGAGGCCTGAGGATGTGAACAAGATGTTTAGAGCTGTTCGACCAACCACGTTTGCTCAATTCTTGCCCTTCATGGCTGGTTACCCAAGCCAAGGAGCGTGTGTGTGGCTGGATCCAGGAGAGTGTAAACCCCTGTAACGGAGGGGTTCCTTTAAAGGAGGCTGTGATCAGGCCCCTCCTGAAGAAGGTGAACCTGAATCCAGAGGATATTAATAACTCTAGGCTTGTGACCAACATCTTTTTCTTGGGCAAGGTGCTCAAGTATGCAGGGTCTCAGCTGCTCCAGACATTCTTGGTGGAAACTGACCATCTGGATCCACTTCAGTACGGCTTTAGATCTGGTTTTGGAACTAAAATGGCTTTGGTCACCCTGCGGGGTGACCTTTGCTGGGAGAAAGAGAGGGGGCTCAGTGCTGTTATTTCTCCTGGACTTCTCAGCAGCTTTCAGCACTGTCAACCATGCTATCCTTCTGGATAGGATAGCTGGGCTGGGAGGTGGCAGCACTGCTCTGCAGCGGTTCTGCTCCTACTTGACTGGCCAATTCCAGAAGGTGGTGCTGGGGGATTCACAGAAACATTGTAGAGTTGGAAGGGGCCATGAAGGCCATCAGATCTAGCCTCCTGGTGTTGCAGGACACCAATTTATACCATCCCATTCAGATGGCTGTTCAGTTTCCTTTTGAATGTCTCTCATGTGGGAGAGCCCACCACCTCTCTAGGCAGCTGGTTCCACTGTTGTATTGCTCTGACAGTGAAGAAACTTTTCCTGATATCTAGCCTGAATCTGGGTTGTTGCACCTTGAGCTGCAGCATTCCATGTTCATTCCATTCTAGTACAGCAAGAAGAGATCTTGATCTTCCTCTTTGTGACAGCCTTTGAGATACTTATAGAGGGATATCATCTCCACCCTCAGTCTTCTCTTCTCAAGGCTGAACATGCCCAACCCTCTCAGTCTCTCCTCACAGGGCAGTGTTTCCAAATCCTGAATCATTTTTGTTGCCCTCCTCTGGCCCCTTTCTAATTTTTCTGCCTCTTTCTTAAATCTTGCTGCCCAGAACTGGACACAGTATTCTAGATGAGGTCTGACTAGTGAAGAGTATGGGGGACTATTGCTTCTCATGATTTGGAAGTAATACTTCTATTAACAGAAGTAATGGAAGAGTATAGCAATCTTATTAATAGAATTAATACTTCTGTTAATGCATGCTTTTACACCATGGAGTTGCACAGGGTGCCATATTGTCCTCCATGCTGTTCAACATCTATATGAAGGTTTTGGGAGAGGTCAGGAGGAGGGTTGGGCTGAAGTATCAGCAGTAGGTTGATGATATTCAGCTCTACCGCTCTTTGTCATCTGATGCAGGTGTGGCAGTTTCTGTCCTGAACCAGTGTCTGAGCAGGGTGATGTGAATGAGGGCCACTAAAATTGTAACTTACTCCAGACAAGACAGAGGTGCTGTTGATAGGTGGTCTTTTGTCCAGATAGATGATATCCACCCTGTCCTGGACAGGGTTGCCCTCCCCCTAAAGGACAGTGTGTGGAGTTTAGGGTTGCTTCTGGACCCTGCACTGTCCCTGGAACATCAGGTGTGCTTGGTGGCCAGGACCCTAACCTTTTATTATCTTCGCTTGGCTTAGCAGCTCCATCTCTATCTGGACAGGCAATCTAGCAACACTGATCCATGCCATGATAACCTCTTGTTTGGACTACTGTAATGTGCTCTATATGAGACTGCTCTGGAAAACTTTGATTTGAAAACAGAGGAGCTTTCCTCCTAACTAGAACACCAAGTCATGAGCATATAGCTCCAGAGTTATATCATTTATGCTGGTTGCCAATTGAAGTTTGTGCCCACTTGAAGGTGCTCACTGTAACATATAAGGCCCTAAAGGACCTGTATATCTGATGGAATGACTGCCCCTACCCTAAGATCATAATCAGAGGTCCTTCTCTAGGAACCACCTCTGAAAGATATAAAGGAGGGTTGCCACTAGGGGAAGGACCTTGTCAGTTGTGGTGCCCCACCTACGAAACCAGCTTCCCAGAGTGGTGCACCTGGCACCAACCCTTTTGGCTTTAAGGCACCACACTAAGACCTTTTTATTCTCCAAATATTTTAATTGTTTAATTTTATTATTTTATATTTGATGAAGGCACTGTGGATTGCTTGGTTTTATTTGATCGTTGATTGTTATTGAGTTTGTTTATTCATTTTACTTTAGTCTTATTGTCTTTTTATCTTAAAAAGATAAATTCACTGTAATGAATTATTTATTGTTACTGACTGCTGTCATTGTTTTAAATTGCAAACTATCCTGAGAGCCTCTAGGCTAACTTGATATTGTACAGAAATGTTTTAAATAAATAAATAAAGTCTCTGCACAACATTTCTCTGTTTTACAATTCATATCAGCAGAGCAATTCCAGTGTTAAGAATTGCAATAGTTCAGCATCCAGGGATATAAGCAAGGTGACACAGGGACTTAGAAAGAGCTACCTGGGTTGTCTGCTACCAGAAGAATATTCTGAAGAAATATTCAGAATAACATTCTATTTTTTCTAAGAAAAAAAGTTTGTGATTGAGGACGAAAGGAGAAAGGTGGTAACAGGAAGCCAGTCCTTTCCACAGATACCGCACAACTGCCTGGTAACAGACTCCCGAGGTTCCTGGCTGAGAGTGTCTCCTTAGTAGAACCGGGCGTAGGTTGCAACGCCTTGGAGGCAGTGGCACAAAGGTGAGCAAACCGGAGCCCTTGTCTTCGCGGGCGATGTCATGTCCAGCAAGCCTGGCAGCCCGACACTTACATCTGGCAAGCGCTGCGGCCGAGCCCTGAGAGTTGGCGGACGCGCCGGTGACAGCAGGCGACGGCACGCTTGTGCCTACAGCAGAGTAATGAGGTGGGAGAAGATCAAGCAGTGGTGCAAAGCTGAGTTTTCCTCTGCTAAATAGCACCACTATCCATTTGCAGCTGCTTATCGGAGGACCTGCCAGGCAGTGACACTCCCTGCCTGTTATCTCTCCAGCAGCAGTGGGCTGCCCTTTGACACATCCTCTGTCTCTTTCTCTCCGAGTCTAGATGCATACAAACCTCAGATTAGCAGAAGGGACTGAGCGGGAAGGAGGAGAGGCAGCTGAAGGAGTGTGCCTTCCTTCTTTCCTCCTGCAACATGCTTCAAAGCCCGAATGCTAACCACCAGGGAGCAACCATTACCTCCTACTTTCTGGCTAAATACCTGGTTTCCATAGAAATCTTTCACTTTTTTCTTTTCAAAGAGCAGAAAAGGAAATGAAAGAAAGGAGGGTTTAGGTTATGCCTCCCTCCTGCTGCACTCTTCCAAGAGCAATCACTGTGTACTGACCAAACGTGGCACAGAGTATCTGGGAATGGCTATGGGTCCCCCCCCCCCCCGCTGCAGAACCCAGTGATGCTCAGCTGCACAGAAACGTGGGAAATCACTACCTATCTATGCTCCATAGAGATGTCTAAAAGCTTTCAAAAACGGATCTTTCATTTCATGCAATAATCAGACTTTCATTGTAGTCCGCAGACATCATACAAAGCCAAAAGCAAAAAATAAAAAGTGGCATAAAAAATTCAGGAGGAGAAGAAACAATGCCAAAGCTTAAAATGTTCTTTTTCAAACTTAAAATTAAAACATTTTGACACTGTTTTATTCGTGAGCATTGTCTACTGAAATGTTTTATTTTGGTTTTACTTCTTGAGTCACAACACTTCAATATGAATGACAGCTGCAAGAAAAAAGTAAGAAAATGTCACTTGAAAAGAAAAATAGCCTCTGCTAATTCCATTTTAAGACCGACACATTTTTAAAGGTTTAATGTATATATGAGGTCCTGAAATAAGATTACACATGGATTGGAAGTGCCGTGGAAGTGCAGCAACTTTGTCATTTTTCATCTGAACTGACCTGCATTTTTCTGATTTTTGATTACCAGCTGTAGTACGATGACATCCAAACCTGAACAAACACTGTCTGTTGAGTTAAGCAAACCTTCCCCAA